>NW_026593286.1:34700683-34778427 GCF_907164565.1 Psammomys obesus | reverse complement strand
ACTTTATATGCACAGAGGCATATAAAGTTTTGGACCAGGGAAGCGCTTACACGGTTCCTTAAGCGACTGTGTGATGTTTTAATTTATGACTTGATTAGAATAAGGTTAATTTTTGTAAGCATACAGATTACTGTATCCTAAATTTGAATGTTGGTTTTTGTTTATTTTTGCACAGTGCTGGGGGTCTATCCCAGGCCTGGCTATGCTAGGCAAGCACTCTCCCAAGAGTCAGCCATTTCTTCAAGCCGTGATCTTTTAAAAATAAAATTTACAATTATATTTCAATAGAATTAATTTAAGTCGAACCCTATAGCTTCACGGGCATGGGTTTGTTAAACAATGATCTAAAAAACAACCCAGAGCTCTCAGAGTTTACCACAGGGATCCACAGTACAGGAAATGTCAACAAGCCCTCGTTTGCCCCAGAAGAGGGCCTGCCCGACAACCTTGGCATCTCTTACCAGCGCGTTCACGTCCTCCGTCTTGTGGATGAGCATACGAATCTCTTCTGGGTCTCCGCTGAAGATGGCCTGGACCAGTGGTGGCTGCAAAACCAAGAAATGAGAATTAGGACCGTTTTTAATCACTATGCTTGCATTCATGTGCAGACAACAAGAACGAGATTTGCTCCTTCTAAGTTCATTCAAGAATTATCAATGGGAAGACAAAAATAAAGAACACTCGGGCCTACACTCACAAGGTGTCTGTGACAGACCTTAAAGATCCTGTCAAGGATATGTCCGGACACAGGATTGCCATATTTAGCCCAGAATGGACTAAGCCTTGCCACACCCAATTCAGTGGAGACTGGGCCTTTGAGAGTTTGTTGGGAGGCTCCGGGAGGGGATCCCAGCTACCTCTGTACCCCACCAGAACACTGGAGCTCTATTCAAGGAAGGCTTGCCTCTTCTCCAGCCAAATGCACAGCTTTGGGAGGGATGCACATGGCGGTAAGGACGGAAGAAGACATGCACCTATGTGGCCAGATCAGCCAAATCAACCCCCCGAGATCAACGGCATGACAGGTGTTGCAGCCAGATCGCCCTCACATCCAACATAAGGTCTTTATGGAGGACATTACGACCTAAATACTTGTGGGTCAACCTTCAAAACACTCGGCAATCACTCCCAAATGCTTTAGCCAATGGGCACTTAGGATGATTACTGATTTAAAATGGGATGTAACAAGGGTGAGCGAACAAGGAAGGGGCAAAGGAGAACCTGGGCAGTGAGTCCTGCAGGGTGAGAGGAAGGTCAGGACAGGATACCCAAAGGGCTTGAAAGGGGGCACCTTAGGCTGGGTTTACAGATGGAGAAGGGAGGGCGCTCCATCCTGAAGAGAAGGTGTGCAAAGGGATGGATACGCCCAGGACCCGACACACAGACACCATCACTAGCTGTTGAGTGGAGCGTGCATACGTGCGCATGTGTTTGTGTGTGTCTGTATGTGTGTGTATGTGTATGTGTATGTATGTGTGATCATGTGTATAAGTGATTATGTGTGTGTATGTGTGTGTGTGTGTAGTGTGTAAATGTATGTGTATTTGTGTGTATATGTGCATGTGTGTGTATATACATGAGTGTGGGTACACATATGGAAGTCAGAAGGCGACCTTGACTACTGGTCCTCCCCTTCCTCTTTGTTTGGGACAATGTTGCTCTGCTGTCCGACACTGCTCACACCAGGCTAGCCGGCCCGCAGGCTCCCATGGCTCCCGTCCCTGCTTCCCTCTCAGCAGACAGTGGGGATAGGAGATGCCGGCAACTGTGACCAGCACTGGCTTTTGCATGTGGGTTCCAGCTCAGGGCTCCCACCTGCGCGGCGGGCTCTGCCCACTGAGAACCTCTGCAACTCCCTGGTTTTCAATGATGGTTAGTGCTGGATTGGGAGACCAACACAAGATTACCAGGAGGAAGCAGCAGGAGTCCCCGAGGTAACACCCCATGAAGTGTGTCAAATTGCAGGTGAATGTTTCCACCGGCCGTGAATCTGTCCACAGATAGCCCCTCTCCCCAGCCACGAAAGCTCCCAGCCAACACGCCTCTTCCTGCCCACCCATCTCTCAGTCTACTATATGCCAAGGTACAGGGACAGTTTTCAAGTTGTCCGCAACTAAGCACCAAAAGATGGCTTAGAACAGAGGCAAGTTTTCTGTTGGCTCAGTCTCTGCTGGTGGCTCTGCAAAAACAAAGAAATCCTTCCGTTCCTGTTTTCTTCCTGCTGACCAAGACCCCGGCAGAATCACACCAATCTTTTCCCTCTGCTGCCGGTCTCTGAGCAAAGTGCTGTTGGGTGGATGTCCACCTAAATGAACCTTGATGGAGGAGGGAAAAACTCAACAGCCACAAGGCAGCATGTAGAGGTGGAGTCTGGCAGGGTTGTGGCGTTAACGCCAGAAAGGTCGCACAACAGCTGACAAGTTCAGATGCCGGAGTGCAGGATCGGTCAGTGCCTAGGAACATGGTGCTCTGGACAGGACTTCTCACTCTGGAGCACAAGGAATGCAGACAGATTCTCTGCAGGATTCATTAAGCCCTCAAGCTCCTTGAGCGAGGCAAGCCTCCCAGGCGATGGCTGGAATGTTCCCAACCAGAGGCTCCCTGACGCAGCTGCCAGGGAAGGATGCCAGCGCAGTCTCAAAGCACATGGAGGTGTGTCAAGCGTCCCATAGGCCCCGGCCCAGCTCTGCTCACAGCTGCTTCGTAGCACATGGACAGACACAGATCTGGCCTCCCGAGGAGGCTGAGCATTTGCGTGCCCTCCAGTGCGGCTGCCACATACAAAATCCGCTCCCTGACAACTGCACACATCCGCACGGCGCACATACACATCTACGCTTGGACACGTGAGCATAGAGACACATGTTAATTCACTTACAGATACCTCCCACTCCCTGCAGAAGCGCCTGTTCTCCACAGCCCACGGCAGACAAACATCTCTACTTCATTCTGCTGTGAGCTGTCCCATCCCCACCATCTTCACAACTGTGAATCCAAGTCTCACACAACTCCAGACCAGGACTTCACAGACACTCTGATGGCATGGAGCTAAGTGTTTGCAGTGACTCTCCCATAAGTAGTGCTTTTTTAAATACACTTTAGGGCCGCTCTCTTCCTAGCTCTCCCTCACTCGCCCTCCTAAAGAGAACACAGTCAGAAAACACTCGGGTATTTCCATTCATTGGGATTTTAACCCCAGGTAAACATTTACCTGCAAATAAATATTTGGGGAACGATACATCTAAATACCGTCTATATCAAGTCATTATTCTCATTACAGTATTTGCTTCGTAAGTGCTGAAGACTCACATTCTGCCCCACATTTGCCATTATACCATTTGCAGCCTTTGCCTTAGTGGTGCTAAGCCTTAAAACGGGAGAGTTCTCTGCGTGAGGCAGTGTCGTCACCGTGGTGTGCATGGCACAATGGGTCCCCCTTGGCCACAGTTATGCTCTCCATGGGTTTCCATCAATGGCAGCCAACCTCAGTTCAAAACTATTAAGTGGAACATTTCAGAAATAAACAAATCCCCTTTTTAAAATTGTACACCACCCTAAAAAGCCTGGCAAGATGTGCTGTCTTGCTGTATCCTGCCTAGGACATGAGGGCGCTACCTGCCCGTGGGCCCCTCAGGTGCCAACTCAGCTAGCAGATCAACTGTCACTGTGTTCAAGGATGCTTTTAGTTAACAATGTCCCCAGAGCACAAGAGTAGAGGTGATAGCCATCTTATTACAGTGTCATTACCTTACTGATTGTTATGGTTAATCTAGGAATCAAATGCTGTCGTAAGGAGGTATGTATAGATGGGATTAAAAAGAGCCATAGCGCACACTGGGTGTGGCACGGCCCACAGTTTCAGGCGCACACTGGGGTTCCTGGAATACACACCCTGTAGATAAGGGGAAAGTCCTGTATTCTTTTTTAAACCCCACAAAGCTCAGCCCACGCATTGGCAATAGGAGGCTGGGCTGTGCAGGATTTGATAGATATACTCAAAACAACGGTCAAAATTGTGAAAAGCAGCAGCAGCAGGGAAATGGGAGGATTTTGAGAGAGGTAGCAGTCATTTCGGCTTCTTTTGCTAGACTTTTCTTTGCGTATTAGCAAGCAAAGCCGTGTGCTGTGAGTGCTGGCGTACACGCACACACACACACACATACACACACACACACACACACACACACACCAGCAGACGCAGAAAGCTGCAGCCTAGTTTCCCGGCCACAAATGGGATGAATGTGGATGACACTTATCCTCAACTTCCATCCATTCCATCTTTCCTAGAAGGTAGGCCTGCCACATTTAGAGCAGACACGTGGCCTGTACGGACAGCAGAGCCAAGCAGAGGGCTCCTTGTGTTTGAAGGCCATTGTGAGTCCTGTAACAAACACACACACACAAAAAAATAAAGACTCTGCAGAAAGCCACTTTCCCCACTCATAGCCATTTCATCCCAGTGTGGTATTTTTCTTTTCTTTTTCCTTTTCTTTTCTTTTTCTTTTTTTTTTTTTCTTTTATTCTCAGTCTTGGAA
Source organism: Psammomys obesus (assembly GCF_907164565.1). NCBI lineage: Eukaryota > Metazoa > Chordata > Mammalia > Rodentia > Muridae > Psammomys > Psammomys obesus. The sequence goes on along the minus strand of NW_026593286.1, from coordinate 34,773,892 downwards.
AACAAACCAGAAGAAAACACCTCATTTCCAAAGGTAAGACTTGTGAATCCTTAGTCTCAAACTCTGAAGTAGAGTCGCAATTCCACTAGGGGGCGCAAGATAGCAATTTGTTATCCTATCAATGTTGCGGTGGTAAAATTAAGGGGAAGTAAAGTTGTTAAAAGGTTCTCTTCCCCTTTAAGAAGGTTCTTAGCAAGAAACACACATACACACATGCCATGTGCACACATAAAAAGAAAGTAAAAACGGAAGAAAAGGATCAAACTATTTTTAAACCCAACTTCTCTACTGAGCTGTCAGGGCCCATTGGTTTGGGGAATAAGAACAGACTGTGTGGATAAATTCTAGGCTTGAAAGTGTCATGTTCATCATTTGAAAGCACAATTTAGCTGGCTTAGTTGGTAAAGCAGCCACCACACAAGCGTGAGGCCCTGAGCTCCAATCTCTAGTACTCATGTAAGACGGAGGCCATGTGTAATCCCACTGCTGGATGCGGAGCAGCGCAACAGAGACCAGTGGATCCAGAGTCAACCACCGGACAGTCGATCCCTGAGCTCCAGGTCCCTGTCTCAAAAATTAAGGCGGAGGCAGGGTGTGACGCCAAGCCTTTAATCCCAGCGCTCGGGAAGCACGGGGTGTGGGCCTCTGTGAGTTCAAAGCCAGCCTGGTCTACAGAGCGAGTGGCGAGCCAGACAGGCCTTCATAACAGAGAAGGTCTGCCTCAAAACAAAGCGGAGATTATAAGGGGGAGAGCGATGAAGGGAGTCACGCGACACCAGGCTCTGGCCTCCACAGCACTTGCTTACACAGGCACAAACATGAACACATACATACACCACACATCAACACGGAAATGAAAAACACAAGCCAATTCTTCCTTCAGTTCCATTAGAAATATGTTCGTTTTGACATCAGCCACGCCATCCAATTAGGAATAAAGTTCAAGAACTGGGAGAATGTGTTCCATGCCGGGTTTAATCACTCCACTCCATTAACACTCCATTAAGTAACAACTGGTTTTTGTATGAAGCAGAGCTTGCATTTTTTTTGCAAAAGGATAATTAAAAAAAAAAAAAAAAGTGGTAAGCTTGGGGCTGGGGAGTCAATTCCTTGGTAGGTTATTTACCTAACAGGTATGAGGGCCCAAGCCTCAGCACAAGAACAACAAAAATCATGTGTTTGTTGGAAACCACTAGTCAGATTTCTTCCAATCCCATATTGCCTTGCAGAGACTCCCTGAGACCAAGTGGACCTAGAGCCCGGGGTGATAAATCCAAACACATCCAGGAGACGCCCTAGCATGGTGCTCCACATCTCGACGACTCGTTGCTTTTTCTTTTTTTCTCTGCCGACCTTAGATGTACAGGCCTTGTTTTCCAATCAGGAATAGACACTGGACTCGATCAAGAGCCAACAGGGAGCACCAGTGTTCTGGGGCATTCTGGGCACAGTAAGTCACGAAGGAAGGAGCACGTTATTCCTACCTAACAGCTGACACAGCAACAATCTTGCCATAAGCAACAACCCACTTTCATACGAAGCAGAGCTTGCGTTCTTTGCAAAAGGATGGTAAAAATGTGCTCGTGCCCCTTGGTTTACCGATCAGAGCTTGCTGCTCTGCTTCATGCAGGCCCTGCCGTGTGACGTCCGGCCAGGCTGCTGCTGAGTGCTTCCTGGCTGTAGATCACTCCCCACCTGGGGAGTTCACCCCGTCTCAAAAGGATGATGATGATCACGAAAATCAAAACTGTTTCCCGAGGAACCGTAAGAACCAGGCAGAGCACACTCGGTCCTTACACGCACCCCCTTTAATTAGGGGGAGCAGCAGTGAGTGCTTGAAGACGTCTCTCAGCTGGGTGTGGTGGCTCACACCTGTAATCCTGGCATCTGGGTCATCTTGGGAGGTGGAGGGAGAACAGTTCTGGGCCAGCGCGGAAGATAGCAAGCATCCGTGTCTTAATTTACTCATCAAGGCAGGGACTCAGCACAGTGACGATTTCAATCATCGGAACCCACTTTCAAAAACAAACAAACAAACAAACAAAAAAAGCAAGGCCTGATGAATGATGAGGCACCATTGCTATCCCAGAGCTGGGGACGAAGGGTCAGCCAAAAGAGACCCTGTCTTCAGAAAAAAAGGGTGGGCAGTGCTTGAGGAACAATGCCAAGGTCATCCTTCAGCATATGCCACACACATGCATAATTGTGAACACACACGAACCACACAGGAAGGGAGAAAGGGAGTGGGGAGTGTAAGAGTTTCCCCAGGGTATGGTACAAAATCGATGTCTATAGTAAGCCCAGTTATTTATTTTAAAAAGACATAAATTCCAAGTGATAGTAAGAATCCCTCTGCTTAAGCAGAACGAAAAATGTAACCAGAAATTGGATAAAAATTAACTGATTACCTAGCCTTTTCAAAATGAAAACAACACAGAGGCAGTGTCTCAGCAGTGGTTCCTAAGGACCACTTTCATTACCAAGCTGGGGAATATTCACATCCTTGGCTGCCCCTCTGCTTTCCGAGCTCCACCACAGCCACCGCTCTGCTCTTTGAGGCCACTCCCCAGAGGACAGATAGCCCAAGATAAAGCGAAGTCCACATATGTCAACTCTGCTGGTAGCTACTGAAAAGCATGAAAGGAGAGGTTAGGCAAAGAGAAATGATGAAATCGCAGGTCAGTTAAACTGAAACCTGAGGCAATGCTGATTTGCCTGGCCTGGAATCGCTCTTTTACCACAGCAGGGAGACCGCCACTGGAAAGCTGGTTGGCCTGGGACTCTCCTAACAGGGCACCCTCATCTATAACACGAACTGATGGTAGCCATTTCACAAGATGCCCTGAGGGAATTGTGTGACACACTCAACACTCCCTCAGGACGCCAGCTCTAGCTCCTGCAGTGAAAGCAGGGATCCCTACTGATTGGGGGAGGGGGTTCAAAGCTCTGGAACCTATGACTAAAGGACTCCCAAAGCTGTCCTCCGATTTAAGGACACGTACATGCATACACAGTAATGATAATATTTAAATAATATGATGAAACTGCAAAGCAAACCATCAGATTGGAGTCCTAATCCATGCAACATCTCTGAGGCAGAAGGGGGTGTCCCTGCAAGAAGAGAGCAGGAATCCAGCAGCCTGGATTGGCCTTCGCTGCATTGGGAAACCTCAAGAGCGTCACACAGCTCTTCTGTGTGAACTCTAACTTACAAAGCCAAATGATAGCAAGTTAGTAAGGTAATGCATCATCTCTCTTTGATCAAGCTATGTCATGGGGCACAGGTAATAAGCAAAGTGCATTATATACAGGCATGAAAATGGTCTAATAGAGCCCATTTTTTTATAGATTTAACAAATGCTAATCTTAAATGTGCCATGTACACACCACCGCTTGAGAGACTGATCTTACTGCCACAACCTACTTACTACATTGGCAAACACACGTACAGTTAGACCTTGTTTGGTGATCTCTTGGTTGCAAAGAGAATGGCCTCCCTGTGGGTGAGAAACTTGTGGCTTGCCTGCTGGTAAGAAACTGAGTTGAAAGACTTACATTACCCTGACTCTGCCCAGTCAGAACCTCATCTCTCAGGCCACGCAGATGAGGATAGATAAGGTCATAGACATGACAGAGTAAGAGCAGGAATTTGGCCTCAGTTTCCACAGACTCCCATCTTGTTTGTACTTTTGTTTTTACTTGGGGGTGTTCGTTTGTCTGTTTGAGGCAGGGTCTTGCTACGTATAGCTCAGGCTAGTCTGGAACTTACTGTGTATCCCAGGCTGGCCTACAGCTCTCAATAGTCCTCATGAATGCTCCAACTATAGGTGTGAGCCACTGTGCCCAAATATTAAATACCCAGAGGCCTGCTAAGAATAAGCAGCACCAAATGAAGGATACAGTCTCGATAATGTGTGGATAGTTACACTATATAGTAGCTCTATACAGACTTACAGATTTTTTTTATTTTTTTATTTTTTGCAGGGGCTCAAGACACGGTTTCTCTGTGTAGCCTTGGCTGTCCTAGAACCTCGAACTCCCGGAGATTCACCTGCCTCTGCCTCCTGAGTGCTAAGATTAAAAGCGTGCATCACCACCACCACCACTCAGCCTGATATAACTGCTCTTAGAAAGCTAATACTGAAACGCATTTACCCAAAGTTTGAAAACAAAACAAAGAAGAGACTTGTGTGGGTTTGTGTCATCCAAACAAGGGAGAACAGGGCAGTAAGGTGGCCTGTGAAGGATGGGCTATGAATCGGAGTAACAGGACTGAGGAGTAAGTGGCTGGCTCGGGGGAACACTGTGCCAGCAAAAGGAGTTTTAACCCAATGTGTGGACAAACAGGAACCCAGGTCTTGAGCAAGACAAAGGCAAGGAGCTTTCGCAAGTGAGCGCTCTGGCCACAGTATGTGCTGTGTACCCGAGGAGGAGCCGCTGGAGCTACAGACTTGGTGGGGAGACAGTTGCCACACTTGAAGCCACTGCAGGAAAAAGCTCTCTGGTCTTCCTTTGTGACAGGCTCCCCAGGAAGACCTACCAGAATGCAGCAGAAACCACTGACATTGCTTTCAGTTCTTCGATACCTGCTCTGTTCCTGGATGTGAGTTTGGCTCAGCATCTTGGCTACTTTCCTTCTTTCTTTATATATAGCCCAGAGTTCCTGCCCCAAGACATTAATGTTTCCAGGTGAAATTGAGGTTACTTCCTTTAGCTCCGGAACATTCCTGTCCCCCGCAACCCCCCTCCCCACAGAACCTCTGCACATGCAAGCTCTGTTTTGTCAGGCTTGTCACTGGAGCAATGAACTGAAATCATAACATTTCAAAAATAGGCCACATCCATAAAGAGAAAAGAAAAACAAAACACGGCAGATACGCTTTGCCAAGTACCATATTTTCATCAGGATCTGCTGCCAACTACTCGAATCTTTTTCCCCCCCACTCTGTCTACTTTCAAATGGCTGGAAAGCCAATCTAAACCTTAGCTAAGTTGATTAAATTGTTGGGGAGAGAACTTTGAGAACTGGAGCTGGGGAGATGGCTCCATGGATAAAGACACTTGCTCTGAGTTCAGTTTCTGAAGCCCACTTGATGGAAATAGAGGACTGACCCTGATTTGTCCTCTGACCTTTATGTATGCACCATGGCACATTTGTACATACAGGCGCATACACACATAAACAAATATAATTTTTAAAAACTTATTTAAGTAAGAACACAGTAGACCCGAGGATATACAGAATATTTAAGTCAGCATATTCTTAGAGGAAAAAAAAAAAAGAACAATGATGTGTAATTCTTTGAGTTTCCTGTTTCACAAATTTGTTTAGAGGTTTTATTTCCTAACTGGTTTTGCTTACATTCTTTCTGCAACTGTACCTTACAGCATATTTAATTCACAATTCAAATATCAATTAATTATGTTAACCATTGCAAGCTATTTCAGAGATCTTTGTGGTGGGGTTAGGAGAGACCGTACGGTCCAGAGATAACCTTAAGGTTATAGAACACTCAGCAAAATATCTTTGTTCAGAGATATAATGCATCTTTTTTTAGGATTTATTTTCTATTTATACTCTTGTACCTGCATGTGTGCCTGCAGGCCAGAAGAGGGCATCAGATCTCACTATAGATGGTTCTGAGCCACCATGTGGTTGCTGAGAATGAACTCAGGACCTCTGGAAGAACAGCCAGTGCTCTTAACCTCTGAACCATCTCTCCAGCCCTCATAAAGCAGTTTCCATTTGTAGGATCTAAAATATGGTTTTTGTTAATAACTAACACATCTCCCTTATCATAAAAGAACAATAAGTTTTAAATTTCTCCTTTATAAAAATACATGCCCTAAAATGACCTGTTATCATAATATGCTTTTTTCCATGGTAGTCACTCAAGCAGTTATAATTTTGGCAGCCTCAGAAATGAAAAGATGAATAAGGCAATTTGAGTGGCGTTACAAACAAGATCACCATGTAGAAACAAAAGGCATTCATTAGGATAGAATCAGTGTTTTGCTGACTAGGGAGGTTATGGGCTACAGGTACCATCCCTGAAGACTGTGGGCTAATGTAGTCCAATTGAGTCACTTGTGATCCTGGAAAACTCCCAGCTGAGCTTTTCTGAACTCTGTTATAATCTGAATTCCTTGAAAGGAGCAGCAAGCCAATTCTTACACAAACAACCCTTTCCAAAACTTCCTAGGATTTTCTCCTGGGCCTTGTCCTCCTTGTCTGTGAATTTTCCTCTTTGGTTTCCATGAGCACTTTGTGGAGATACAGAACGCAGCTCTCAAATATGTCTCCACCGATGGAGGACGCGGGACATGTGCAAACTGGAGTCGCTTTCCTTCATGTCCTGACCACTCTCAAATCCACAGCCTGGATCAGTCTCCGCCTGCAATGACTGGAGGGTGCCCTGCTACCCACAGAGCCTGGAGCGTCACAGAGAACCCGAATCTAAGACTCTCCTCCATGTGGTCTTCTGGGAAGCATCTTTGACTTCCCCAGCCAAAATCCTGGCAAAGGCATTCACTGATGGATGTCAAAGGGAAATGATGAGACGTCAGGAAGAGAGAGGGGCCTGCAGGACTGGAAAGCACTCGCCGTGGGAATGGGAACTACTACAGGAGCAGATAGCATATCTCACTTCCTTTCGAAGAAGCTGGCCCAGTTCATATTTACTTTATTTCTCTAAACACCACCTACCCAGCTATGGATAAGGGATGTTTTCTAAACATTACTCAAGCACACTTCAGACAGCCATTCTCAGTCCTGGTCCACAGTGATTTACTGAGCATAAGAAAGTTACCACGCAAAGGAAATGCAGGCACGGAGATACCATCGTCAGCCCTTCCCTTGAGAGAGCCCCCAACGTGTAACAGGAAGCACACAGCACACACAGTGGGAACGAGAGGCATGCGAAGCAGAGAGAGCAACTGTCTGGGCCTATGATAGATGCAGCCTTTGAAGTAAAGACTGAAGGTTGGTGAGGTCTAAGAAGACAGGGGTGGGCATTGGCAAGAGACCGCCCTCCACATTTTGAGACTGTGAGCAGACTGAATGAGGAAGAGTGCCAGTTCTGCTCCTTGGAACGTGAGTGAAAGGAGGGAGGGTAAAAAGAAGTCAATGGGGATGGCTGACAGTGGGCCCTTGGTGTCTGGGGAGCAAATCTGGACCTCTGCCGTAGACCTGGGGGGCTGAATCTGTGTTTGCAGGGGGAGGGTGACTGAAGGATTATGCTTGTTAGGCTGGAGAGACAGCTCAGCAGCAAAGAGCCATCGCTGCTCTTATAGAGGCCATCAGACAGTTCACCGCTGCCTATACCTCCAGCTCCAACGGAACTGACACTCCTTTCTGGCCTCCACAGTCACTATGTGAATGGCATGCACATACACTCAATCGGGTACATGCGCATTCACATAAATAAAAAGAAAGCGTTTTAATTAAAACGCTTTAGAGCTGGGCTCAGCACACACTTATAATCTCAGCACTTGGCAAGTCAAGGCAAAGGCTTGGGAGTTCAAAGTTATCCTCAGCTACACAGATAAAAAGTTTGAGGACAGCCTGGGCTACGTGAGACCCTCTCTTAAAACAAAAAGGGTTTTTTGTTTTTGTTTTCAAATAATCACCCTGGTACTGATACGCTAAAAGAAGAGTAGTGCAAATGAGATGGCAGTACCAACCTAGGTGAGAGTTCATGGGGATGGGCTATTCCTCAGCTACACAAGGAAACAGGGTCTCCGGGAGCAGCCAGCAGATCTAAGGCTAGGCGTGCAGCATGAATGGCCAGCCTGGCTGGGGCTGCCTGCAGCCACTGGCTAACTTTCTCTGCAGGGTGCAGCGAGACCAGGCATGGCGGGAGGCTGGTGGGAGAGCAGCAGAGCTGTGGGCCATCAGCTGGTAGAAGCCAGTTGCTGGCTGTGCGGCGCTCAGCCAGGACCGGAAGCTGCTGGGGCTCTGAAGGTTGCACGTCCCAAGTCTGCACGACCTGTTACTCATCTACAGTGCCACCACAAAAACAGCCTGCTGCTGTAGGGTTTGAGCCTTATCTGCTCCGTCCAGGTCTGAATAACAAAGAAGGGTCTCCTGTGCTGAGGTAAAGGAACAACAACACAAAAGGATAATGTTCTCTCTGGGTGTATTTAGTCCCCAACTCAAAATTTAGTCAGAGAATAAGATTCCTTTTTATCTAGCCATGCAGCTTCAAAACCAGAAAAAAATTCTGAGAAAAGCGGCATCAAAAACCTTTATGCATCTTCTTTTTATCCTGTTTTTGCTAGGTTACATCTTAAGTAAATTTCCTGTTGCAACAATACAAAGACAGATAAACAAAACCACAATAACCTTTCCCATCCCTGGTGATAGCAGGCTCATATGTACTCTTTGACCCATTTCCTGAATGTTTCTGTTGTACACAAAAATACCCGATATTTATGATACGCGTCACTAAGACGGGATTTTACTCTGCCCCTATCTTGAAATCTCTTAGAATAACAACATACCGAGGTTATCTCCCAGTTTAGCTACAGGATTAGCTGATTTCTTTACAGCTATAGTCTTCTGTGATACAGATATAATATAGCTTAACTATGCATTGCACAAAGAAGAGCTACAGAGCTGAGAGCATTTCATGAATACCTATGGTACTCTATTTTTAAGAAATACACAAAAGAGATGTGTATCGTAGCCTATCCCTCAGAGAATGCCAAATATAGCTAGGGAGACTGCAGACAATGCAAATGTACACGAAGGTGTTCCAGACTTCTCCAGACCTGAGGCAAGATCTGACAGGTTTCCTTCTGCGCCAAGACAGACTGCAGACGGCTCAGGGAGATCGCCTTCTCTAACTGCAGGGGATGGGAGGGCCAGGACAGCACAGTCAGCAGCCTGTGGAGGAGGCAGAGCTTGAGCAAGACCTCAAAGCGAGCTAGAGCACACTGAGGTGGGGGGGAGGAAGCAATGATGGCGCAGGGCTGGTGTCCAGCATGTGCAGATGTCTGGTAGAGAGGCAACCAACGGTCCCTGAACTTCCAAGCGCTATCCTCCCTACACAGCTCCTTAAAGACATAAAGGAAGCCAGCTCAGCCACCCACAGCACTACCCTGACAGTGACTTAACCCGTAATTTCAGGCAGCGTAGGCTTGGGAATGTCCCCCACGTCCCTTCGACTCCATCATGTCTGTGTCTCCCTCTATGTACTACTGAGCATCATGCATGTAAACACATGTGCACACGCACTCACACTACTGTGAGCAATCATACACACTGGCCCTGTCTGGAAAATAACAGGAATAGCATGAGGGAAAGCAATGCTGAAGCTTAAACGGTTATAACTTGACCAAAACACTAAGTCCTGTTTGTTTGTTTGTTTGTTTGTTTGTTTGTTTGTTTGTTAGAGTCTCATGTAGACATGGCCAGCCTCAAACTTGTTAAGTAGTTGAAGCTGGCCTTGAACTCTTGACTCTTCTGACTCCGCCTCTGCAGTGCTGGGGTTACAGGGATATGTCAGCACACCAGGCTGAGTCCTTCTACAGCAAACCTCTGTGGAAATGTTGGTGTTGACAGGGTGGAGCTTCCCCTCAGGGCCACAGTTACGCTTATAACATGTCCAGATTCATTTAGCTACGTGTGTAACGATGTGCTTTAAACTCCACCATGTTTTTAACAAATAAAATGAGAGCTCACTGTATATGCTGAGTGTACATTATGCCAGTACTAACCTCTGTGAGGAAGCTCTATAGACAGGAGAAACATGTGCAAAGTGTTGTGTGTTGTCTCAGAGACTGAGGGACCCACAGAGACCTCTAGGGCTCTCTTTTTCACCTGACCAGCCCAAAACTTCTCTGAGCATATTTTTTAAACACAAGGAAGACAAAATTTATTTTCAGGATGCTAAGCTGAACACCAACATGCAAACACAATCTTGACAGTCAAACTTTGGGAAACAAGGACTTTTAATAAGGACAATGAGTTGGGTTTAAGTTAAGTCCAATTGCTATTGCTTTTATTTAGTAATAAAATTAAAACCAAAAACACCACTGCCCTTGAGGACAGTCACAAAGACGGAGATCCAAAACTTAGTATCAGAGTGGCGTGGTCCTTAGGCCTCCAGTGGTCCCACGGACTGTAACTGAGATCATCGCTTTCCTAGTGACTTCACACCCTATTCTTCACCAATATCACATTACCCCTAATATAGGTGGTGTGAAGATTCTGCTAGTGTCTTCAAATTTAAGACTTGTACTACACACCTAACATCAAAATTCAGAAGTTATTATCGAGTCAGTGTACAATACTCTAGCACCTTAAAATTCATAATATAATTGCAGTTATTTTGAGAGTGTGGCCCCGTTGTTCTGACTCAGGGGGATTTGGCTGCCTTCCTAGCACCAGGGACAGAACTGGGCTTGGCCAAAAGCAGTAAAGCCAAGGAGAGAATAGAAATGGCCTGCCCAGACATGTGGGGGCCTGTTCCCACTTGGAGCTAGCTCTGAGTACATTTGGCACTGTGTGACAATAATCTTTTCTATATAATGACCAATCAAGAACGTGGAAACAAGGCCAGGGAGAAAATGAAAAGAAATTATCTGAGAGCCTAGAGATCTGAGTTTAGTCTAATCTTGCTCACTGGGGCCTTAGGTAGCTAAGGCCTAGTCAAGTGGCTTGATTCCTCGCTAGAAAATGTGGGTTCAAAATGACCAACTCCCTAATGGTGAAGAGCAGGAAGATCTGATTTTATGAGAAAAGAATCCCATGACGAGGACTTGGTGAGAAAAGCTCACACTGACAAGACAAGCAGGGTCACTGGCCTGTCACCCACAACTTACAAAGCAGCAGAACCCTTGTGCTTGGAGCTGCTCACAGCAGAGTAGTGGGCTGGTTGAGCATAGTTCTAAAACACTTCTTTCATTCTTTCTTTTCAAGACCTAAATAGCTACAGAAGAGACCTAGCTAACAGTTAGGTTAGATTACCTACCACCCCAGTAAGCCCAATGAAGTGGAATCTCATGTCAGCGCTTTAAGAACCCCAACAGACATGCATCGGTATACTTGGGATGTGGAGGCTCATCCTTTCGTGAACACCTCAGTAAAGTTGCACCTTTAACCCCAAGTACCACTTCAGAGAGGTGGTCAGACAATTTTTATTTCATATTGTTCATGGCAACACTATTGGTGACAGCACAAATGTCAAAGCTGGAAATTTATTGTATAGCCAGAACACACAAACCGAAAACAGAATGACCAACAGTGCGTGAAAAGGCCCGTCAGTCACTGGGTATTAGAGAAGGTAAACCCAATCCATGATGAGATGCCACTAAACGCTAATGGCTAAGATAAAATGAAGAAACAACAGACAGACAAAATGCAAGGATGGGTGAGGTGCACTGAAATTGGGGTTTGAAATCCATGTAGCTGCTGTGGATAATATCTGGATAGTCCCGCAACCAGTTAAACACAGATTCATTGTGGGACCAGGAAATTTCGCTCCTTAATACATAACCCAAAGAACTGAAAATGAGCATTCTGTTGGTGATGGTTACCTCTATGGTTCCTGTTCTCGTCCCTAAGTTTTCCATCTCTGGGATTTCCTCGGTTTGTGTTTTCTTTATTGATTCTATTTCCATTTTCAGGTCACAATAGCCACAAATAACCTGAAGTACCTTGGCATGACTCTAACTAAGCAAGCCAAAGACCTGTATGACAAGAACTTCAAGTCTCTGAAGAGAGAAATTGAAGAACCTATAAGAAAATGGAAAGATCTCCTGTGCACATGAATCGATAGGATTAGCATAGTAAACATGGCCATCTTCCCAAAAGCAATCTACACATTCAATGCAATCCCCATCAAAATTCCAACACAATTCTTTACAGACCTTGGAAGAACAATTCTCAACTTCACATGGAAAAACAAAAAACTCAGGATAGCCAAAACAATCCTATACAATAAAAGAACTTCTGGAGGTATCTCCATCCCTGACCTCAAGCTATCCTACAGAGCAACAGTAATAAAAACTGCATGGGACTGGCATAGAAATAGAATGGTGGATCAATGGAATTAAATCAAAGACCCAGAAATAAACCCACACACTTGTGGATACTTGATTTTTGACAAAGGAGCCAAAACCATATAATAAGAAAAAGAAAACATCTTCAACAAATGATGCTAGTCTAACTGGATGTCTACATGCAGAAAAACACATATTTATCACCCTGCATAAAACTTAAGTCCAAGAGGATCAAAGACCTCAACATAAAACCAGAAACACTAAATCCATTAGAAGGGAAAGTAGACACCAACCTTGAACTCATTGGCATAGGAGACAACTTCCTGAACAGAACACCAACAGCTCAGGCTCTAAGATCTACAATTAATAAATGGGACCTCATGAAACTGAAAATCTTCTGTAAGGCAAAGGATCTACATATCGGGAAAAGATCTGCACCAACCCTACATCTGACAAAGGGCTAATATCCAAAATATATAAAGAACTCAAGAAATTAAACACCAACAAACAAAAGAATCCACTCAAAAAATGGGGTACAGAGCTAAACAGAATTCTCAACAGAGGAATCTTGAATGGCAGAGAAGCACTTAAAGAAATGCTCAAGATCCTTAGTAATCAGGGAAATGCAAATCAAAACAACACTAAGACTCCATCTTACATTACTCAGAAACTCAAGTTATAGCACATGCTGGTGAGGAGGTGGAGACAGGGGAACACTGGACCATTGCTGGTGGGAGTGCAAATTTGTACAACCACTTTGAAAATCAACCTGGCACTTTCTCAGAAAACTGAGAATAGCTTTACCTCAAGACCCAGCTATACCACTGCTGGGCATATACCCAAAGATGCTCCACCATGCCACAAAGACATTTGTTCAACCATGTTCATAGCAGCTTTATTCACAGTAGCCAGAATCTGGAAATAACCTAGATGTCCCTCAGCAGGAGAATGGATACAGAAAGTATGGCACATTTACACAATGGAATACTACTCAGCAATTAAAAACAAGGAAACCATGAAATTTGCAGGCAAATAGATAGAACTAGAAAAGATCATCCTGAGTGAAGTAATCCAGATCCAGACACACATGATATATACTCACTTATGAGAGGATTTAGACACATAGTACAGAATATAAACACTACAATTCACAGACACAAAGAAGATAAGTAACAAAAAGGACCCAACGGAGGATGCTTAAACTTCAGACAGAAGGGAAAACAGAATAGACAGCAGAAGTGGCTGGAGAGAGGTAACACAATACACAAGCCTAGCATAGCTGTGTGCTCTGAGAGGCTTTACCCAGCAGCAGATCGAAACATATGCTGAGACTCACAGTGAAACAATGATTGAAGCATAGGGAGTCTTGTGGAAAAGTAGGAGGAAGGATAGAAGGACCCAGAGGGGACAGGAGTGCCACAAAAAAACCAACAGAGTCAACAGGGCCCAGAGGGGCTTTCAGAGACTGTAACACCAACCAGGGACCATGCATAGTCTGGACCTAGACCCCCTATGCAGAGGTAGCCAATAGCCAGCTCAGGGTTCATGTGGTACCCTAGTAAGGGGAACAGGGGCTGTCTCTGACATGGACTCTGTTGTCTGTGTTTTGATTACTCCCCCCTGGTAGAGCTGCCTTTCCAGGCCACAAAGGAAGAGGAGAGCTCAGTCCTAGGGGAGGGCTTACCTTATCTGAGAAATAGGGGAAGAGGAGGGAGGAAGCAAGAGGGAGGATGGGACTGGGAGGAAAGGAGGGTGGGGGCTATGATCAGGATGTAAAGTGAATAAACATATAAATTAATTAAAAAGAAAAACAGTTTCCAACAGAAACGTGTACAACTTTTTACAGCAACAATATACACTATAGCTAAGAGGAATAACAGGAGTTCATTGATTAACATCAACTGATGATAAATAAATAAAATGTGGCATAGCCATGCAAGGGATAGCCATGCAATTTACTCAGCCATAAGAGAAAATATAGTGCATAATGTTTGAGGTGACATGAATGAACTTTGGATATTTTATACTAAGTATAAGAAGACTCAAAAGGCTACATTGTTGTCTGATTCTATTTATGTGAACTACTCAAACTAGGCAAATCCATTGCAAGAAAAGGCAGATTCATGGTAGCTATGGGGTTGGGAAATAAGAGGGAAGGGAAAATGTCTGTTTAATGACACAGGGTTTCTTTCTGAGGTCATGAAATGCTTTGGAAGCAGATAGTGATAATAACCAAATGAGCTAAATGGCATGCAGTCCATTTTAAATTGTTAAAGTGGCATGCAAGCACTGTTTTGCCATATCTTAAAACCCAAGAGTTTACGCACATTAAGAAGAATAATCTGAGTTATTAAGTTGATCCTCCAGGGAGTTTAATGAGATATGAGAGGGAGGACAGTCCACGAAAGGTCTAACGGCAGGCTTCCGGCCTCCTAATAGAGAAAGATACACAGAAAGCAGGCTGAGAAGAGCTGCTTCCTCAGCCACCCTCTGCCTTATTTGAGACAGGGCCTCTCTCTGAACCAAGAACTCACCAATGCAGCTAGCCTGGCTGGCCAGTGAGCTCCAGAGACCAGCTGTCTCGCCCCCCACGCCACCCTGTGCTGAGGTTAGAGTTAGACACTACCTCGCTACCTCACAGGCTTTTATGTAGATGTGGGATCAAACATCCTGTTATGTGGCTGGCACTCAACCCAGCGAGCCATCTCCCCAGGACCATAATACCATTTTTATTGTAAAATTATTACCAAATATCTTTATAATATAAACTGAAACATCATTCTTAGAAAATGTGACCTCTTGATACTCTAGAGCCAAGCAAGATTTAAAAACATAATAATAATAATAAACACTAAAGAATCTAAAACCAGCGGGCAAGAGGACGCCAGCAGCGTACTCCATAGCTGGAGGAAGCGCATCCTGCCCAAAGCTGGGGCTGGGGCCCTGAAGCTTCAGACTCTTCAGTAAAATGTCCCAATTTTTACAAAGTTGGAAATCTATTCAATATGTTTCAAACGCCACAGGCCAAACAAAACACATCTTTAGACCAGATGTAGCCCACAGACGCCACTTGGTAAACTCTGGTTCATAGAACAAGAGTGTTTACCCTGGAAAAAGAAAAGAAAAAGAAACTTTGAAATGCTATAGTAGTAACTGCACAGATCAGAAAGAAAAAAAAAAATGAAGGGGTGGGAGGTGGGGAGAGGGGGTTGTTTTCCTCCAGAAGGAGGCCCGACCGGACAAGAATCTAGGGGTGTATTTTCTAACTATGGAGCAGGTGTCTGGCAGCACCTGTCCTTGAGGTGGTCCTACAACGTTGTGACCAGGATTCCTGCTGAGGGTCAGAAGCCAGATTAGACCAAAGGCTCTCTCTGCGTTTAAGCACCAGAAATTGGGAAAATTTAAAAACTAGACATCTGAACTCTTAGAACTGAAATGACTTTAGACAGTACCTCAGCTGCCTGCTAGGTTCCAGATCTGTCGCAGGACACTGCAGGGACCTGGCCCGGAGGTTTCACTGTCCCGCCGTGACAGGTTAAGGAGGCAGAAAAGGACTAGGGAAAGGAAGGCCGATTACCTGGAGCTCATTATGGGTGCTGAGGTACACAGGTTTCTTATGTTTTGCCACTGTAGTCTTCACGGCGCACAGGAGGTCCAGCCTTTTCACACTGCGGCGCAGGGCTGTGATCTACAAAGTCTACACCTGAGAACCATGTGACGATGTTTTCCTTTTTCAAACCACCCCGAAAGCATATCTATGTTTTAACTACGCTTTGATTTTGTATTAGGCCACAGTAATAGCTATATACTTGGCTGCAACGCAGCCACATGCACTGCACAGGCTAAACAGGCCTGGTAGCGAGGTCAGCAAGGTCAGAAGTCTCTACCCCAGCTTTTGAGGGCAAAACTAAGACCAGAGTTTAAGGACGGCCCAACCATGACGATCTTTTATGTACATCTTTTTGGCCCTATGACTCAGGCATGCTCACCTAAGCCATGTTCTTCCTACATCACCAGTGCTCAATGAGCCAGTGTGCTAGCTGCTTTACCGGGACAGTCCCCAGCCTCTGCAATCTAAGGAAGAAGCACAAAATCAAACATCCAGAGAGGAGGGGCGTCAAAGAAGAGGGGTTCAACCCAACTGCGCCACGGGGGAAGGGCTTCTGGCATGCTCATGTTAAACTGCGGCCTTAGCTGACGAGAGATCCAGGCTGATAGGGACAGTGGTCAGAGATCTTAACACAAGCAGGCCAGTACAGCTGGGGCACAGGGTGTAACTGAGAAGGAGAGGGACAGCTCGAAAGACAGCGCGAAGCTGAGGTACCTCATGTGTGCTATGCTGTCTTTGTCACAAGGTTTAGCCCAAAGTAATGATATATTCAGATTACCATGGTGGAACAGACCCGCCACAGTATGGAAAATAGACTGGCAAAGCAGGACTAGAGGCCGGGAGACCACATGGGGACTGCTGTGGCAGTAAGTCAGCGAGGACGTGGTGACAGGCCACTCAGAAGCAGTAGCAGGGCAGATGCTGGTTGGCAGCGTCGACACACGCTCTCACTTGCTCATCCGCTGAGTAATGCTGTAGAATTACAGCCCTTTTCATGAACAGACCCTCTGCCCAGGCTAGACATACGGGACAGCCAAAAGCAAACGCCATGGAGCCCGCTCTATTAATCCTCTGCTAAGCAGTAGCTGCCCAGAAAAGTAATTTCAAAAGTAATAAATGACAGACAGAAAGCTTACTGGTTGGTTGTGTTTATTAGTGATGAAGTGAAGATCTGGCTCCTCCATCAACAGTTCTCAAAGGATCATTAAACATCAGGACCACGTAAGGTATTTGGTACTCTTCAGAATTATGTTCCTATATCCATCCTCTGAGAAGATTATATGCTCTTGTCTTGTTTCTCTCATGGAAAATAAGAACACTCGGCCTATGTCTTAATTCGTCATTCCTCAAGCAGAAAGAACTCTTTTTAAGTAGGTGGAAATTAAGCTAATAAATTAGAAAACTACCAAAAATATATTAAATGTGGCCTTGGGCTGAATCAAATGGAAATTCTTCTCGTTGTACTAGGGTTAGTAACCGGAGTTATTGGAACGAGTTTACCCAGAAGCCGTCTAGAACAGGCAACCAGAAAACCAGGGCTCTGAGGCAGGCAGGGGTGTCTGAAAACTGCTGCCACCCCACAGGTTCAACCCGGCACTTCCGTGATTTGCCAGTGGAACCTGGATGTCCTGACCAGTCCTTGTCATCCAAGTTAAAGCCAAGCATTCCTGCCATTCCTTCACTCCGCC
The DNA here is from genome assembly GCF_907164565.1 of Psammomys obesus. Classification (NCBI taxonomy): domain Eukaryota; kingdom Metazoa; phylum Chordata; class Mammalia; order Rodentia; family Muridae; genus Psammomys; species Psammomys obesus. The sequence continues at coordinate 34,756,588 of NW_026593286.1, read as the reverse complement.
CAGTGTAACAGCCACTCAAGCAGCTGTGCCTGCTACAGCACGGTAAGCTGCTTCTCCCTTAGAAGTGTTCTATTTTTGTGACCTCTCAGATGACTCTTTTGACCTTTTATCATTCCAGAATCAAAGCGGCCGGCAAAAGAAAAGGTGCAAAGTGAAACTGCCTCCATCCATGTCTCTCTCTGTGTCTCTGTCTCTCTGTCTCTCTGTCTCTGTCTCTGTCTCTCTCTCTCTCTCTCTCTCTCTCTCTGAGTCTCAGCACACTGCTCTTACCACCCCAGCTCAAATCATTGCTGTTGGTCCAAAATCACTGAGAACACCCTCTATTGGTGAGTCATCTTTCCTGGATACAGTCATTGCCTTCTTCAAGGTATCTATGTTCCAGATGCTCAAAGACATTATTTTAGGTATCTTCTAACTAACTTCACAGAAAGAAAAAAAAAAATCTCAAAACCAAAGTGGGACCTCAGTCTACCCACAGGTGCCCTGCAGTGAATGCTCAGTATCTGCTGACAGCCACATACTCCAAGCACCAAGCGGAGACCTGAGGAATGGCTAACTCACTTTTCCTTGGTTCTGGGAAGAGCGAGCTATTCATCTACCCCCACCCCCTTCCTCCCCCACCCGTGAGAGTGGGGGTAAGCACGTTTTACAGTCCAAATATGGAAATCGGTTCTCAGTAGAGAGGTAAGCGGGTGAAGCTGACCTGTGCCTCACACTGGCCACCTGACTTTTCACTAATAGTTCTCATCCAGGGATTTCGGGCAGGTTCTAATGGTAACCATGGAGAAATAATAGCCCCAAACTCCATGTAAGTGACCCATTTTGTCTGAGCTATTTGCCTGCATCTCTCAGAACATAGTGAGTCATCCATTTGGCTATTTGAATAATAAGCATTTAGAATAAAGGCAAAGTAGACTTAACAGCCAATACTCTTAGAGCAGCTCTCTGGGCTGCTCAAGTAAGCCTCAAGTGCAATTCATTTTATTGCTTGTGGCTCACATGCTCCTGGCTTTTCAGACATGAAAAAGCAAGATGTTCTGGGCAGTTTTTCCAAATAGGCCAAATTTGTATGCACTCAAGACTCCAAACTCTGACTAGACAAAAACTTTTAATTGCTTATGCAAATATACCCCCAAAATAGGGTAAATCTGAAACTCACAGAAAACCAAAGCAAACAAAACTTAGTAGGTATCATACTTAAGCTAAATCATTCTCCAAAGCTTGAAAATACCTCCTGAATTCCCCAGCTGCTCTCAAGGGGGAGAGCAAAGGAGCAGAGCCCTGACAGTGGCCGGTGAGTTGGAGAGAGGCATGACAAATATGTAGTTGGGGCTCCTCTAATCAGTCAGAAACTGAAGCCAAGCATGGAGCAAGAGGCTGAAAGGCAAACATGGCTGCTGCCCCCATTGAGCCCGCGGGTTGATCACACCCTCCCCCATCTGGGAGATTTATAGATGTCCTTCCAGCATTTGTGACCTCTGATGTGCTCTGGCTCTAAGAGACATAAAGGGTGGTATGAACCCTATGCCCTTTCTCTCAGCATGTTCCTTGCATCCCAGCCCTCCCATGAGGCTAGGGCCAACCATTCTCTGGGTGTCTTGCATTTAGTGGTTCTTACAGACACTGAGTCCTCTCTCCTGTTCTCTTCTCAGATTCCCTTTGCCTGAGCTATGGTTTATAATGCTGACAGGCCCCAAACCAAGAGAGCCAGGGAACATACAAATAACCCGGACACTTTAGCTCTTCTCCAGTGACCAGCTCTCCAGTGATGAAAAATTAGTCATCTAAAGTAAACGTTCCTATGCAGAGATTTCCCTCTCCCTCTCCCTTTCGCCTCTCCCACCAAATACCCTCTCAGAACTCCTTTAGGGGAAGGAAAGGATCTGTCAGAAATGCAGCTTCTGAAAGGGAGAGGAGAGGTTAGGATATGGGACTTCTGTCAGCCTCTTCTAATCTCTTCAGAGGAGAGCGGTGATTAGAGAATAGCAGTCTGCTGAGAGCACGCCACCGTCAGCCCAGCACCTGCTGTCCTCCGAGACTGACTCCCACAAGGCAATCCTCAAAGAAACCATTTCTATCATACAGTCCCAACTGAGGAGCCCCAAATAAGAGGGGGATTTGCACCCATACTAATTCCCTATAGGTTTAATGACTCTATGCAGTCCCTGGCTGCTTAGACAAAGGCATATTCTCAAGAATCTACCAAACCCGGTCTTCACCTCTGCCTCCCTAACTCTCAGCACAGAGCAGGTCCTCAGTAATTCTTACTCCTGACTCATTCCAGCTCACTCATCTTCATTCAAAACAACACGCTCAGCCACCCCACCTCTTCTACTCTGGTTTTGTAACACATGATCAGTCAATAAGATCACTGAAGGGTCTCACAGAAAAACAGCCACACAGGTAAGTATTCTGAATGCAGTGATGGCAGTGTTCTGTTTGGTGCATGATCTGGCTCCAAAGAATTCAATAGCACCTGTTACAGACATACCTCCAAGCATCGTTCAATGACCGAATGTTCCAGGACAAAAGAAAAAAGGGTAGTCAACTCCACAGGTCCATCAGCGTCAATCTCAGGGCGGCAGGAACACACCACATAGAGATAAGTGGGTTCCTAATGTTCAGACATTGATTTTCCATACAAGTTGACCCCCAAATGCAAGCTAGCTACTTATCTGGTGCTCAAAGAATCAGCAACGTGTTTTAACTCTGTCGGCAAAACTGGCTGTGTTGGCCTCAAGAAGACAGAGAGGGGAAGCTACGAAGGTGAACCCTTGCAGTGGGATTTTCAAGGTAACTTTGAATGTAAGAGCTTTATGCGTTTAGAAGGGACAGAAACTTCGCCACTCAGTAAGCGGCAAGCCCCCTACACAACTGATGCAACACCCAAAACGAGGTTCCAATGGGCAAGGAGGCCTTTCCAAAGGAGGGCATTGCTCCTCTGCTTACACAAGCAGTGTGTGAAAGAAGCTATAATGTAGATAGCATTACTTTTGGCACAGGATCGGGTTTCGGTGCACCGTCATCCAATCACTTTCCTGGTTTTTCAAAGAGCAACCAAAACAATATCCATGAGGTGATTATACCAGAGAGCCCACTCGGAATGTTTTTGGCTTTTTTTTTTTTCCTTAATTGGTTTCAACATGTTATTTCAAGATCTCTATTAAGTATATTAAACACATTTAACTTTAACTAAAATAAATCCACCTAATTAGATAGGAAGAACAGCTCATTAGCAGAGTGTGAGTAAATATTTTCTCTACTTTGCTAAGCACTGCTTACAGTACACTCTGTGCAGTCTTATCATTCCACCATTGTCGGCCTTTTGTGCTAAGCAGAAGCATAGGAACATTACTGAACAAGTAACACACTGGGCCTGTCCTAGGCTGAGCTCTTTAAGACTCACAGTCTCCCAGTTTAAGCCAACTGCATGTTTCCATCATCAAGGCAACTCTAATGCCGTAAACGGCCTGGCTTATTAGGCATTTTGAGTGAACAACCTTCGAGTTCTTTCTTTTTCTTTCCTCTTTTACAATGGTATATATCTCAACCACATCACCTCCAAGAGGTGTGTGTGTTACAGCATTAAGAATATAGCATGATTTATGCTGGTTTCTCTGATGCCCTGGGAAATTTAGCATCACATTAAGCAATCAAGTAACTTCAGAGACGAGAGTCAAAGAACAAGGCAGAGGGCGCTGGCTGTGCCTGCGATGAGCTGCGCCCAGTTGCACACTTTCTTTCAGCTCTTATGGGCAGCTATCATAAAAGAACAATTTGCTGTGAGCTCAAAGCTTTCTGTCAAATAGGTTTATTGGGATGGTAGGTATTTAAAAAAAAAAAAATTAGGAGCGTCTTAACTGTCCAAACTCACAGAGATAATGAAATAAGATATGGTATGTTCAAATAGTAGAATATTATGCATTAATTTTAAATGTCACTTTAACTGTATGTGGAGGCACATGCCTTTGACCCCAACACGAAGGATCAACATGAGTTCAAAGCCAAAAAACAAGGTTTGGTTTGGTTTGGTTTTGTTTTAAATGTCACTCCAACCAATTTTTAAAGATATGGAGAAGTCCTTGTTATTTAATATTAAATGGTAAAAGGAACCTGAAAATCATATCCAAGTCTTACCATAATGTCTAACAAATTTTTAGATTAATTAAAATATATATTAACTAATATATAAATAAGAGTTCCATATATTAAGTAAATAATTATATATAAGTGATTATGAAGAGGTATTTAAGAGGAAAAGTATCATATCAGCAATATTCATCTCTCAGTGATTGAAATACAGGTGAATTATCTTCTTCTTAATCTGTATATTCCATATTTTACAGTTTATATACTACCTCTGATACAATTGGGACATAAAAGAAACATTAAAACAAAATGCAAAAGCAGTCATTGGAGTTAAAGTGCATCTTAGGTAGAATTTCCAAAGCAAAGCAAGAATGCCCCAAGAGCTGTGGCAGAAGCAAGTGTCTCCTGACAAAGGTCACAGACACTCCCCTCCTGCTGGGTCAAATGGAATTCCAGGCTAGAAGCACTCACAGCTGTGCTGGAAAAGCACACAGATGCTTCACAGCTACCGCTTCGATGAAATTCCCTAAATTGGGATGACACATTAAACCTAAGGGGGGAAAAAAAACAACCAATTTTATTTCATTCCGTGAACGACTTTAGGAAATACACAGCCAGCCCCTATTTTTCACCAGAAGGTTTTTAGTTGTTTGTTTTGGGCTTGATGTTTGCCTTTGATGCTGGACCAAGAAAAGACTATTTTGTGTGCTCACTGACTAAACTTCAGCAGCTGGAGGTTTTGGAAGCATGAGGTCCTTCAGGTACAGGGGTCAGGACACACAGTATGCCCACTGAACACTAGAAATGAAAGCGTGTGAAGGGGCAGGTTCTGTGTGTCCACTCCTGAAACCACAGATTAAAGAAAAACCTCCCTGAGGAACTGTGGATGGTCTTGAATGGCTTCAATTAGCTGAGAGAAAGATTTCTGGCTGAATGCCATATGTTGCCAACGAGAAGGCAGTGTGCCCCAGGTTGGCCCAGTATCTGGAAGAAATATCTGGTACTTCAAAAGATATATATCCAAGTACTGTCACTAAGTAGCCATTTAATTAAAACCAATGTCTCAGCATAAATTCTGGAGGCCCAAGGGGGATAGTTTTAGAAATCAACCTGCAATTAAGACTTTGGGGCTAATTATGTGGCAACGGGCTCAGAGAGAAGGTACACTGAGGCTCATTAGAGCCTTCAACTCTGGTGGCAGAATTTATGACGCTGTTTCCTCCTTGCCATCTTCAGTGTCACAACTCTGATTAACAGCCGCATCTGCAGCTCTCACCAGGCAGCGGCAGGGAGGCGGACGGAACCCAGAGGTTAAAATCAGACAGATCCAGGTTCGAGGGTCTACTCTGCTCCCTGTTGGCACCTGACTTGGCTAAGCTGCAAGAAGGAAACTCCAACCGCTTTGGTGAGCCAGTGCAACCCAGAGAGCAACCCGGGGGAGAAACAGGGTCCATGTGTGAGGTGCGGTGTCCACTAGAGCTTCCAAAATGCACCGCCCCATCTGAAGACGCTCGTGAGACCTGTAGCTGCAGGCAAGAGAGGAGATGAGCTGCAGCCTCACCTTAACAGTCTCCCCGCATTTCACTCTACCCGGAAATCTAAAGGCTATCTCCGGATCTCTATATGAAGCAACCATGCACCATCCCGACACCATCATTGCAGGAAAACAGCTGCAAGTCTTTCATCCACCTGTCTCCCTCCATTCCAGGTGTGCTTCCCCCTAATACTGTGATTCAGACAAACCTGTTCTTGACTGTCTTTGACACAGAACCCAGAGTGAGCAGACAGAGTCCTTTTCTAGACCCTGACTAAACATCAGGGGAGCATGCCTTACTGTGCAGAGAGAGGTACATGTCACCATCTCCCTCTTCCCAGTCCCGGAAGCCAGTAGACTTTCTGCTCCGCGCGAACGCCCTCACACACGTAACTGCTTTCTCTGGGATTTTTTCCAAAGAAAAACCTTTCTATTCACACAAGCATCAGTTTCTAGAAAGCCTGACCTCAGTGTCATGACATGAAAGGCAAGGCTGGCTTCGTAAGCAAGCACCCAGATATAAAAACAACCAACCAACATCGCTCCTCCAGCCATAGAGGAAGTGAATAGACAGACTCCTAACTACCACCCAAAATAAGGACTGAGCTTCTCATCAGCAAATGGTCCCAACAGAATCCTCAGTATTTCATATCACAAAAATACAAAAGGTTCCTATAAATGTGAGAGGAGCTTTAGGCCATTTCCTCATCGATGTCTGTCTAAGTGACCTGGTTTTCCTGAAAAATGCCATCATTTAATTTACTTTCTACTTCTTTTCTTGATCTAATCATCTCCACATTATTAGAGCATCCAGAAAAATTACAATTTCCTCCCATTTGCTGACTGGCTCTTGAGTTTTAGCCAGTTAAATCTCCCCTCCTCCCAAAATAGAAAGATCCAGGGTATCAAATATCAAATATAACATAAACACCAACAAGGTGTGTGTAAACTAGCATTGACTCTGAAGCTCAAAAGCTCTGAAGCCACTTGGATTTTTGCTAAGGTGGAAAGATCCTATTCTTAAAGTATTAGTGTCATCATGGGGCACCAAAACTGCAGCATTTGAACAAGAGATAGACTAGTGTTTATTTTGGTGTAACAGACTTTCCTACAAGGTCAGAGAACCAACTTCCTGGATCCCGTATCTGAAAGCTACTTGAAATCGCCAGGTGAAGTGGTTAAGAATTAAGCAATGGGAAAATGGCAGGGTACCCGGCGCAGAAGAGGCTGTTTTCCGTTTCTGTGGAAAGCCGTAATGGTTCTGAATCACTGATCTCTCCTCCTCAAGGTGCACCCTCAACATATCTGTCCTGTGAGGTCAGGTAAGTATGCCGGGGCTTAGCGAGTATGAGATCCAGCATTCTCCTCTGTTAAGTGAATGGGTTGGGTGGCACATTTTGGTTTTCGTTGTTGTTCTTTCCAGATGCAAAAAGTCCATGGTTCAGCTCAGAATACACAAATCCCACAAAGTTAAAAAAAAAAAAAAATGCTTGAGTAATTGGTCCCAAGGGAAAATCCTTTTAGCCAGAAAGCCCTCTACTCCTGGTTGAAAATATTCATTTCTTCTGCTTCCTGCTGCTGATGGAATGAGATGGGCAGTAGCCTGAGGACCCGTTACAGACAAGAGGCTGTGCGGTCAAAACGTTAGCATGAAAGAGAAAGAAAGCAAACACCGAAACAGGATGAACCATCACCTCAACACAAGGAGTCCTGTTAAAAACGGCGAAGAGCAAAAACCTCTCCTGCTAACCGACAGCGCAACAGTGGCCTTCACACAGGAACACTGGACACCGTTTACCAGACCTCCTTTCAACACGCCGTGTTTTTCAGAGCACGAGAAGCGACTGCCCCGATCCACAGGTCTCTCTGATGTGTCTGTTCCCAGGCACCCTTTCCTGCTCCTCCATACAGCGGCCCGATGTGTACAGACAGCTCCGCATCTTTGGGTTCAAGCAACTGATGGAAGACCACTTCTAACACGGCGTCTGTAGTGACCCACGCAGATCTCTCCCCTCAGTGACTGAGTATGAAAACTGCGCATGTGGGATCACCTTGTCGTGAGTATTACACATAACCTCGAGACGCCTGGGAGCCCACAGGAGGGTGTGGCAGGGCACTCACACACGTGGCACCCCACAGAAGGGGCTGGTGTTACTGCCGGGGTTTCCCTGGCGACACACCGGACCAGCTCTGGCTTTACTTTGAGAAGGATTCTGTGACTGCGCCCGCAGCGACAACACAGTTGAGGGGCCAACTTTCCAGGCCCGCAGGCGCCTCCCGGGCCACTCCCCACCTCCCACAGGTCTCTACCATGGGCTGAAGGAACGCTGCGTTCAGGAGGTCAAGAGTGGAACCCTGAGAAGCTGAACACCGAGATAAACAGGAATAGGACGTAACTGGAGAGGATGGACGCCTCCATAGGCTTCCTAGCTTGGGGGTGAGGGAATGGGATTGAAACCACCTTTTCAAACATTTTAAGGTCTAGGGAAATAACTCAGTTTGTAAAAGTGCTTGCCTAAGGGCCTGAGTTTGATCCCCAGCACTCACATGAAAAAGCCAGTGTCACTGCTGGCACCATAACCATTAACACTGCCAATGCCAACGCCACCACCATCACCACTGACACTGTGAACACCAATGCAACCCCCATCTCATGAGAACAACTCCACGTTGTTAGGAGAGGCCCAAATCCTTTCCTAATATGAAGATACTTAGGAAAAAAGAAGAAGAAGAAATTGGTTGTGGTAAATTTTTAGCCATAATTGGTCTTTCCCCCTTGAATGCATAATCCTAATCCACTGCCACCTATTAAGAATTGTTAGTGATATTAGACATATAATATAGGATAACCATACTAAAATCTGTACACCTAAAGAAGCTAAGCAAGAAGGAGGACCCTGGGTAAGATGATCAATCCTCACTCAGAAAGGCAAATGGGATGGACATCAGAAGAGGGAGAAAACAGGGAACAGGACAGGAGCCTAACACAGAGGACCTCTGAAAGACTCTGAAGTGTATCAAAGGAAATGCTGAGACTCATAGCCAAACTTTGGGCAGAGTTCAGGGAATCTTATGAAAGAAGGGAAAGATAGAAAGATCTGGAGGGAACAGGAGCTCCACAAGGAGAGAAAAAAAAATTCTGGGCACAGGGGTCTTTTCTGAGATTGATACTCCAAACAAAGACCATGCATGGAGAAAACCTAGAACCCCTGCACAGATGTAGCCTGTGGCAGGCAGCTCAGTGTCCAAGTGGGTTCCCTATTAAAGGGAACAGGAACTGTCTCTGACATGAACTCAGTGGCTGGCTCTTTGATCCCCTCCCCCTGAGGGGGGAGCAGCCTTGCCAGGCCACAGAGGAAGACAATGCAGCCAGTCCTGATGAGACCTGATAGGCTAGGGTCAGATGGAAGGGGAGGAGGACCTCCCCTCTCAGTGGACTTGGAGAGGGGCATGGGAGGAGATGAGGTTGGGAGGAGACATGGGAGGGGGCTACAGCTCGGGTACAAAGTGAATAAACTGTAATAAAACAATAAATAAATTTAAAAAAAGAATTGTTAGAACCAAATATTGTATTTCTGAGCTGTCACCAATGGGCCAGGTGGAAGGAGAGGATCCTAAGACCGGTTCTGCCCGACCTTAGGATTCATGTCTTACATTCGCACAGCAGCCTAGTTAACAAGAGTAGCAGAGGCTTCCTGTGATTGAAGTTCCATGTGTTTTAAGATAAAACAGTATCTTTTTTCCTCATCTGCCAAGTGGGAATGATAACCATCATTGTTAGAAAATTAGAAGAGCCTGTGAGAATCAATTAAAATACTGCTTCTATTCTGGCTTCTTTTTTAAGATAAATTCTCTATTAAAAGTAGATACCTTGGAGTGCCCTCCTTGGACATCTGAATTTCTAACATTCACATAGTTGTATAGAAGATTAACTTTGTCGATTTTGCATTCATCATCCTCTTCTGTATATTAAAAAAAAAAAAACTAACACCAATTTTTCATAAAGTCTCATGGAAGTTTTAAAGATGCTCTAGTCCCTCTTCCCTGTCCACATGCCCAGGTGAGACTAGTAGCTAGTAGCCTTAACAGCCACCTTTCTGAATCAGAACTGTTACAGACCAGAGGCTGGAAAACGCAAAACAAATCTCAAGTTCATCCTGTGTACAGGAGTGGACTATAACATGCTCTGTCTGGCTCAGGAGGGGATGAGGCAGCCAAAGCTTCAGTGTGCCATGGGGAGGGGGAGGGGAGATGTGACCTTGGCTTTGGATGGACTCTGACTCACTTCTGTGTCACATGACAATATGCCTTCGTGGGTCTGAGACGCTGAAGATCTGAGCAAGGAGCCCTTGTGCAGAAATTTTTAGTATTAGGTTTTGTGTCGCGGGTAATTTTTCTTTTGGCATTCAAGTATAAACTATAAAATAACTTAGCCTAATTCGTGCATAGTTAATACTTTTAACTAAGGAAAAAGAACATTAAATTAAGTTTAGGCTTTTCTCCTACATTATATTTCAAAATAAATCTAGTTTGGAGAAATCTGATTCCCAAGGAAGAATAACTTACATTGTGAGGAATGGGATTTTAACCAGAAAAAAAGAGCTGATGATCTTGTATTCATCAAAATCCAGTGTTCTCTCTTTAAAAAAAAATTTTTTTTAAACTTAGAGGATAATACGAGTTAGAAATTATAATGCTCCCTCTTCTAGTCCTATGAACAAGTTCCCCTTGTATAAACTTTCGAGTGAAAACACAGAAGCCCTTTCTGGATATATTAAACTCCCTAATATCTTTCTTCCATTCTTGATGCCTCAGAAAAGAAAAGTTTCATGGCTTTCCCTGGAGAATTATCCTTACAAGTCAGTGACAAAAATGTCAGGGTCTCTAATAGCAGCTTTGTGTTTCTAAGACAAAAGTGATCAGTGTCCTTCATTGCAGCGAGGCCATGCCCAAGGTGCGGCATCCTTTATAAAGCTGCAGTTGGACCAGCGATATGTGCTGTTAAACTATGTTAGAACTAGAAGGGATCTCAGAGTTGCTCTAACTCCGGCTGCACATTTGAATCCCAGGGTAGCGTTAGCAATACAGACACCAGGGGAAATCCCACATTGATTAAATCAGCACCGACTAATGGTTAGTGAAATCACCAGTCAAAATTCCCCAGGTGATTTTGGTGTGTGGTAGAGGCCACCGACCTGGCCCAACCACTCCGTTCTGCAGGTAAGCTCCACCCTCACCCCCTCCCTGGAGGCCCATCACATGACATTCCTAAAGTACACAACCAGGATTAGGACCAAGGTCATTACAATCTTCCTTCTCTGTTACATCCCCCTCTTTCATAACTATTTCTCCTGACAAATCACAGCATTTGCATTCAGAAAACAGACCACAGTTTGGACCTGGTAACCTGAGAGCAGAGATCAGGTATTGGCCAGTCAGTCCACAGCTGCCTTTCTGCCCAGGAGTTCGCTGTGAACATGATTACTAGCTCACCACCCTGCCAAGCTCACTCCAAAACAGCAGCCTGAATTTCAATTTATATTAATGGCTTCCTTTATTGCTTCTACCAACCCCTGTTCCTCTGATAATTCTCTTTCAAAGAAATAATAACAACCTCTTCAAAAAAAAAAAAAAAAAAAAACAACTTCATTTGTTGGTAAATTGAATTTCTGGTGCAAGAATGAACTAAAAGCCTTCATATAAAGAAATAGCTTCGGGGCAGCTTCGTGAGAGGAGGATAATTTGCTGACACTGAGTGGTCTAGAGTGTTGTGTTCAGAGAGAGCTAAGCAGAGGGCCGGAGACGGGCCAAGCTTCTGAGCACTGGGGTTTGCTGCCTGGCTGGCCTTTTCCAGGATCTTGAGCACAGCTGGCCTACATGGTGTAGTAAACACTTCTTGATGAGCACAACCTAAGGGCTGACACCCCCGGAGTTCACTTCCCTCAGATGTCCTCCTGCCCCGAGTGCTCGAATCCTACCAGGTTATTATACATGACTAGAAAAGCGTTTGCTTTACTGAAATACAATATGGTGAAGGCAGAAAGAAAATAGGGGGCAGACTTGTGAGAAACTGGTGTCAGAACATGACAGGATTGAAGGAAACTTGGACCAGGAACCCAAAGACATCAAATGCAGCCCTGCCCCTCCACTTATGCTGCATTTCTAGAGGCTTCCTCTTCCTCACAGACAAAGCTGGGATAGTCTCTATCCCCAGACCCCATGTGTGGGTTATAAAGACCGCATTAAAGGTAATTATATTAAAAACATACTTCTAAGTCTGTACCTAAAGAACAAAGGATTAAAAGGAACATGAGCAGAAGTCGAAACACTCAGTGCTGAAACCAGCAGTATAAGGCTGAGGAACAAGCCAAATAAGTAGAATTACAGAGACCTGGAGTCCTTCCTCGGCCACAGGCCTCTCAGCCTAGACATGCTCACCATGCCGTGGAGAACATGGTGGTTTATAACTCTTGTAGTCTGGACAAGGTTGGGATGCAATAATCATAGAAATTGTCTAGCTCAGTGCCAGCACACACTAAGTGCTTAACGGACGCTAGCTGTTGGTCACTATTGAGTGGAAGTCACTGAATAACCATTGCACCCCTACCTTACAGGGCATTGGTGACACGAGGAACCAGGTTTGTCTGTTTACGCCCAGAAAGCCCTCCGTGTGTGGGCATCATTCCTTCACCATCAGCTCTTCCTTCTGACAGAAACAGAAATATTAAAAGACCCTGTTTCCAAACTCTTCTCTCTTTTCCACCAAGAGATTTTTTTTTTTTTAAGCCTCATCTAATTCATGACAAGAGTGAAGTAAATATCGGAGAGACCACAAGAGCTCAGGTCAGCTACCTCCCATTTCAACCACAGGCTTGCCTCTCTCCTCTTGTTAAGCAATAAACACAGTTCTCAAGATAAAGGCAGGAATCTTTAGTATAAGTTGTGTGCCCTACTGGCTATTGGATCTGATAGCCAAATCAGGGTGGCCAGTGGAGTCTGGCTGACTATAATTGCCATCATGTTCAGATGTAAGACGCAAAGGAACCAGGCAGTTAGCTGTGTTCTAGAAGTCTCTGTGAGTGGCAGTGAATGGCACTGAGCCTCCTCACTTCTATAAAGAAAACACAAGGTGGGAAAACTATACACAAAGTTAAAGCATGGGGCATGGAAAGATGGCTCAGCAAGTCAAGGCATTTGCCACCCAGGCCTGACAACCTGAGTCTGATCCTGAGAGCTCATGTAAAGTGGAAGGAGAGAGCCTCTGTCCTCCACGGTGCACACTCACTACAGTCTACACTCACATAAAAGTACATAAAATTTAAAATTAAAAACGCATGAAACATTTACTTAATATGACTTCTCATGTAAAGCACAGGGACGTATAATACAAATAATATTCTCCTCAGAAATACAAAACCGTTGGCGGAGTTTCTTATCAGAAACTCCACAAATAGTACAGCCTCTGGTGTAGGCACTTAAAATATGCAAATGAGAAAAATCAAAATAAACCTAGGTAATCCAAAACCCATCTCTAAGAGGCAAAGAAATTGGTATTCAGGCGTATACACTGGTCGTTATCTTTTCCTATCCATGACAAAGATAAGCATTCTCTCGGAATAAATTATATCCTTCACTGCTTAAAAAAAAAAAACACAAAAGTTAGCGCTGAAGAGACAGCTCAACGGTTACGTGCACTGGCCACTCCGCAGAGGACCTGGATTCCATTCCCGGCACCAACATGGTGGCTCATAGCCATTTAACTTCAGATCCGAGGGACCGGACCCCCTCTCTGGCTTCCACAGGTGTTGCATGCACGTGGTACACATTCATGCTGGAAAAACACTCCTACACATAAAATAAAAACCGTTAAAATATAAATAAATAATGACGCTTAAAGATAGAATGGATTGAATAGTAGCCAGTTTCTCCTTTTGATTACCACACATTATGGCATGAAAACATGGTGCTTGTTATTTCATTAATACTGACAAAAAAAAAAAAGATTTATAAGGCACTTACATTATACTAGCACTCCCTAAGGTCCATACATAAACTAACCCGTCTAGTTCCTAAATCAAAGGTACGGTGAGGTCAAATATCTTACCCAAAAGTCACACAATAGATAAAATGCCAGGTGAGGCTAGCAGCGACAGAGGAGGGCTTTAGAATCCAAGTTCTTCATTGTTTGGGTTTTTAGTGTGGCATGGTCTCATGCAGCCCAGGCTGTCCCAGAGCTAACGTGAGCACAGAAGACCCTTGACCCTCCTGTCTCTGCCTCCCAGATAGGTGTGTACGAACACACAGTCTCGTGCGTTACTGGGGATGATTCCGGGACATTCCGAAGCTAGGAGAGCCCTCTACCTCCTCCACCCTGCAACCCAAACTCTTAACCGCTCTGTAATAGTGGTCTCTTAGTAGAGGCCCCACTCTGCCACCACACACTCTGAAAAGGAACTCCCTTGTACTCCTTAGCCCCATACCAGTGAAGGATAAACACAACAGTGAATGCTGAGACAATCATAAAAAGTATCTAACAGGCAAGAGTCACAACACCTCTGAATGAGCCGAGAAAACAAGTGCTGATTAAGATGAAATGAAAAGAAGGCACATCCCGTAAGCAAAGGCAGAATGCGGCCTGGAAGGTGGGATGTCATTGCTGCATGTGGCTAGCATGAGTCTTTATAGAGCATGCGCTGTCTGTGTTTAGGTTTCACTTAAAGATTTGACTGCCAAGACGTCTTAAAATGGTTGATACATCCGAGGCTGCCTTTCCCCAGAGCACCATAAACCACAGCCTTGCCAGAATTAGATAAAAGACTGACTGTTCTCCCCGCTCCTGACTTCAGATGTCAGCATTTGAACTGTGTGGGGAGTCAAGCAACTATGAACTCAACATTCAGGAATCATTTCAGCCTGGACTGCACCCAAAACCCCTGACACCACAACCATAGAGCCAATAGTCCAAAGGCCAGCTGGGGACAGATCCAAACGTTAGTCCTTCACAGAAGGTTTTGAAAGAGAAAACTGTGGAGCTAGGAGAGGGTGCAGCTCTGTCCTAGGTACTGCCTGTCGTAGGACCATGCCACGAGGCAGATGCCAGGCTGATGAAAGAAAAGAAACACCATCAATCCTTATAACAGGTGATCAGCATCCAGAAGAGCTAGTAATTAATCATTTGCCTTAACTACTATACCAGATATTCTAAACCTCAGGGGTAGAGCACAGTAGAGTTCATTTCTTTTTGTGCCTCCATGGGCTGCTTATGGTCTCAGGTTTGCTCCTCTAGTGGCTGCCCTGTGTCCCGAACTCCATGGTCCCTGCTAGACCCTGAGCTACATCCTCCAAACTGAGAGACGTGGCTAGAACACCTGGAAGGTTCTACAGGGGCCAGGCCAGAGAGTGGTCACAGCACCCCTAACCCCATATTGCATATGGGGGGGACATATGCTGTCCAGAATTCAAAACTGGCCCCACCCCACCAAAGGGAAGATGCAAAATGGGCCCATAAGGAAAGGGGCCTGGTGAGATCCTGTGTCACTCATGTCAAACAAGCAGGGGGAAGGAAAGCAAGCCAGATTTCTCAGAATGAGACAGATGGTCCGGATCACTGTCCTAGGTCACGATTCTGAAGGAGCAATTCTGCTAAGGCTGAACTATCAACCAATTAATACTGCCCTCCCCAACATGCCCTTCCCAGACCTTAGCAGCATGGGATGGCAAGCCCGTGTTCCTCGGGACCAGCAGTTCTCAGCTGGGGGCAAGTATGACGATGCCTGAGTTAGCTGACAGCACAACCTCACACACACACACACACACACACACACACACACAATCTAGGAAGCTGTACCCAAGGAGGCTTCATGGGAGACGTCAATTGACCCGAACACCCCCTAAGTGGCTACTCTCCTAGTTCCGAAACACAGCACCTGGAGACAGACACAGTTCCAAAGGCACCTGTCCACACTGAAGAGAAACCTCTAAGAGTCCAGACAGGAATCTACTCAGCAAAGCCAGATAGAGAAGGGGGTAATTCGTAAGGTGGCTCAGGCTGTTCAGGAAAATCAGACAGTCTCTGAAAAAGACTACGTGTTGGGCATCCACGCCCGTAATTAACAATAGCTTCAAAAACTACCGCATCACTTGTGCGTGTGCTGGGCCTGTCTGCACGGCCGTCGGCTCTTCCCGGGCTGCCTCTCAGCACGCTCACCCCCTCCTAGAAGGAAGTCACTCCTGCAGGCAGGGAGGCCCCTCTCCTGCCTGTTTCCTCCTCACTTCTCCTCTTTCCCTGTCAGCTCTCCCATGGGAAAGAAGAGAGCACAAGTAAGCCAAGCAGAGGTAGAATACAGTGTTAGACCCAACTACCACCTCAAACACAGAAAATGTTCTTCAAGAAAATTCCTTTATGTTTGTTACTTTTTCTGATCCCCTTCCACTACCTTCAAGCCTAAAGTTCTCTTGGGTGCCTTCTCTACTGGCACCAAACTGCTGGCGGTTCTCCTGGCAGTCACAGTCCCGCTACTCAGGCAGTCCGAGGGTGCACGGCATCGTGGAATGAACACGAGAACAGGGCTCCATCCACCCTGACCCTGTCACTTCCTAACTCTGTGACTCAGGTTATGTCACCGGTCCCCTTCCTGTGCTGGGCAGAGGTGATACCTGCCTTACCTCACCATTGCCCTTGGAAGCTCCAAGAGGTAAAACACTAAGAAGCATTTTGTAAAGTATGCAGTAGCTTCTTCCCAGATGCTGAATACATCCAACCAACATCAGCCGCCAGAAAATACTTAGTATGGCCCCTTCCCCATGGGCTCTCCTACAGGTCACTACAGACTTCAGCTTGAGTGGTCTCTCCCTCCGCCCTCCCTCCCCTTCTGCCCTTCCTCTTCTCCCTCCTCCTCCTTTCCTTACTCAAGACTAAAGAACAAATGATGCCTGTGAATTCTTTAGCATTCTCTAAGGAAATACCTAACCATTAAAAGGTTTGGTGTTATACAGAAGGATAAAACAGATAGGTATTCCTAGAGAATGTTCTACATGAGCGAAATTACCTTTACTTGAGTCTTCCAAATTCAAGTGTTTATTGACTCTTATGTACTAAGAGGGACTCAAAAATAGTTTACAATTCAACCTCTGGGATCTGAGGACAGAGCTCAACGGTAGAGATTTGTCTGGCATGTGCCAGAGCCTGCACTCAGCCCTAAGTGTGAAGACCTCTGACTTCTAGAAGCTGTTTTTAAAGGCAAGAACAGTATATTTTTTAAAGCCATTAAAAAGAAAGATAACGCATAATGATGGGGGACGGATGGACAGACGGACAGGCAAATGGACAGATGGGCAGGCAGACAGACTTCTTGTTTCAATTCAGTCCTATAATGCTAAAGGCCGCCCTGGAGTCCGCAGTTTAGAAGTCTGCCAGCCTGCTACTAGAAGCGTGGCCTGTACCCTCATTCACGGGTCTTCTAAACGAGTTCCACATTCCTCCTCTAGTCCTCACAAAAACAGCCTTGACCTAAATCCTGAACTGCTAATCTCTTCCTGCAACAAACTCCTTGGGGGGAGGGGAGAATCCGAGAGAGAAAATAGGAAAGAGTGGAAGAGAAATGTCCCAATAACTTACAGAAATACAGTCCCCCCGGGAAAAGAATCACAAACAGTCCCGAGTTCACACTGATGGGAGGCACACGGAGGAAGGAGGGGGGACTCCATTTGTAACTCACAGCAGCAAAGACACATCTGCATTCAGAAATACTAGAGGCAAAACGGAGCATAGCAAGACACCACTGTCTCACTAGCGGTGGAGAAAACGGAGGGGAACAAAGCAGTCTTTGAGGGCCAGCGGGCAGAGGGAGCAGTGCTGTGACTGGAGCCGAGGAGAGGCAGTGGAGAGCCGCTTCTACACCAAGCGCAACTCTTTTAAATCACTTGCCATGGATTGTGGGTCTTGCACAATAGCCGACTATCTTATTTTATCCCTGAGAATAGACCTTTGTTCTCCTATAGTGCCTCAGCCTCGAATACTTCAGAGCCAGCTACTGTGCCTAGAAAGAAGAGCACAAAATGCTATATTTGTTCAAAACAAAAAGAAACCGACTATTAAATCATCTTTTCTGTGATCTTGCCGAGCTATAAGTAAAACACGTTTGCAAAACAACTATTTTCCTGCCTCCGCCCGTTTGGCTTTCCTTGGCATTCGTTAACTTTAAAGGTAACATTTCAGCATTGTTTGGGCCCCAAAATGAAATCATTTGTGTTCGTGCTACTGTGAAATTCCTTTTTAGAAGAAACTGTTCTGCTCAGGGAAATGTAGCGTGTGTGTCGTCAGCACACAGAAGCATCGGTTTGTGACATCTTAAGGCCAACCCCATGTGTGCCCCGCCTACCTGCGCACGTGTCTAAACGGCAGTCTCGTGAGACACAATGAGGAAATCTGCACAGAAGAGAGTCACTCTGAAAATCCTGGCGCTGACCACACACGCCGAGGCTTCACTCCCAAGCATACGAAAGGTCAGAATCTTTTGAACCTGCTTGTTGTAACTATGGCCGTGGTCAGTTGGTTTCTCCGGAATCAATTGTGACTACACGGCAAACGAGCTTGGTTCACTCCCGCTGCTCCGCTTGCCGTGAGCCTGCCACCTGCTACCTCTCCCCTCCTGAAGGTGCCCCAGCTCCCTCCATCCTCACGGTGTATTCTCACGAATTCCCTCAGTCGAGGACATCCTGCACACTCTTCCAACCACATTCACTTTCAGATCCAAGCCCTGCCCCCACCCTGATCCAGGGTCATTGCAATGACTCTGTGGACAAACGAACCTGAGCCAAGCCTGACAACCTGAGTTCAGTCCCCAAGCACCAAAAGGAGAGAACTGACTCACACTTGTCCTCTGACTTCCACACATGGTACAAAACTGCAGAGTAACAAGAATCATCCCCATCCAGGCTAGCAGTGACATGCACACACAGGCTAGCCTTCACACACACACAGGCTATCTGTTACATGCACACACAGGCTAGCCTTCACACACACACACACACACACACACACACACACACACACATAAGCTAGCTTTCACAGGAACACAGCATGCACCATCACATGCACTCTGGAAGAATCCTGAGCACTCTCTTTGCAGTATGGGCCTTGCACCAATGGTCATCATCTATGGTAGACAAACTCTGTCAGCCCTCCCCTGTGCCTGTTCTTCACCCTCCGTTCACAGTTAAGCACATAAAAAATGCTCAGCACACTTACTGAATGATGCACGAGCCAGGTCCATACCTTCTGGTGGGGGAGGGACCAGTTTTGAGAATGCTTGATTCAGACTTCTGCCACTCACTTCCCTGCATAAAACTCAGGGGGAACACTAGGACGGAAGATGAGTGAAAACAGCAGTCTAATGGCACTGGTGACTGCTGCTCAGAGCTTCGCAGAAACCCACACAGAACTGCTGACACTGGCCGCCTGGGAGGAACCTCACTGAAGCGATAGCACTTGTGTCTGGTGTTGGTGTGGGGCCTCTACAGCAATCAACACTCATTTTATTGCTTAGACACAAGAGCACACAGTCATGTTTTTTTTAGGGTAAAAGTCATCTTGGAAAGTGAGACCCAAGAACATGACACAGAAAAATAAACAAACAAATAAATGATAGATAGATAGATAGATACATACATACATACATACATACATACATACATACTAGATAGATAGATAGATAGATAGATAGATAGATAGATAGATAGATAGATAGATAGGCAGGCAGATAGATTAGACACAAGAGCACACAGTCATATTTTTTTTTAGGGTAAAAGTCATCTTGGAAAGTGAGACCCAAGAACATGACACAGAAAAATAAACAAATAAGTGATAAATGGATAGATACATAGATAGATACACACATACATGATAGATACATATATACACAGATACATAGATGGATGGATGGATAGATAGATAGATAGACAAATAAATAGAATTAAAAAGAGAACATGACACAGCAGAAGAACAAGAGCACACAGTTCTGTGCTGACAGAAGAGCACAGTTCTGCCCTGCTCTGATGGTGGCAGTCTAATGGCATGGTGACTGCTCCTCAGAGTGTCATGGAAACCCACAGCCCCAACCTTAGCATCTCTAAAAAACAACTTTCTGTTCTTTGAAGCCAGGAAATTTTATAAGCAGCCAGGCCATGATCAAGGAAAGGCCTGGGATGTAGCTCAGGGCCTATCTCAGACAAAGCCATGGGTTTGATACCCAGTACTAGAAAAAAAAAGACAGCTCCAGAACAACTAATGTCTTAAAAGAAAAGGAAAACAGAACTTAACCTGTTGGATCATGAGAACGCTAATCAGTGTGACACAGATGACTTGGGAAACACTACTTAACTACTGAAGACGGCTTCTCCATTACAGACTGCCTCGGGGCCTTCCACACCACCAGTGCCCATCACGTCCAGGGAGCGCACGGTGAAAGGATTTTTGACTTGAACTTCTGATCACCACAGCATCTTACAGGTCAAGCGCCTTGTATGATGCACGTGAAAGAAAATGCAGGAAAAAAAAATATAGGGCAAATGAAGCAGCAGCTTTGTCTAAGCAACCATCTCTCTCCAACCCCTTTGCCTAGAAAGCTTGCATTGTGTTGATGAGCAAGTGTATCTGAGCCTGTATAGATCTTTTCAGAAACCAGAAGTATCTAAAAGTGAGATCAGAAAGAGATGGGATGGCGGGACGCTGCTTGATGCTGGAGATCAAAACCAGGGTCTTGTGCACAGAAGACAAGTTCTCTAGCTCTGAGCTGGATCCACAGCCTGGCAGCACCTCCATTATGCCAGGTTCTGATACTAAGTAACTGAAACGAGCCATCCGGGTCAGCAGCTGCTAAACAGTACCTGCGGCCTGAACAAGGGAACAGCTGAAAGATCTTTCCCACTGCTGATAAACTGAAGTGTCGCAACATAATAATAATTTTTTTAAAAAACTTTTACAGTAATTCTGAAAACATATGGTTTCCCCATTGTGCTTCTCCTCCCTAATAATTTAAAAGAACTTTTGCTTCCTGTTGTGCTGGGGATTGAGCCCAGGGCCTGTACACTAGGCAAATACTCTACAAAGTTACATCCTTTTCAGTGTAACTTCTTTTTTTTTAATAGATGGTTGTGAGCCACTATGTGGTTGCCCGGAACTGAACTCAGGACCTCTGGAAGAGCAGCCAGTGCTCTTAACCTCTGAGCCATCTCTCCAGCCCCTCAGTGTGACATCTTGATTTGCCTTTATTTTTTGATTCACTTTCTTTTTTAGTGCCTTGTATATAAAAACTGGATAGGTTACACTATAAATCAAACGCAATACATCTTTGAAGAAGGATGTGAAGGGAAGGAGGCATGAAATAAGCATGTGAGTACCTGCATCCTGCTACACTCCGACCCTGCATTTCTTAGCTCTGCCTGCCAGACATCCTCCACCAGGGGCTGAAATTTTGAGTGCCTGGTGCCGCTCGGGATCCCATTTTTCAGACAGAGAAACTAAAGCAGAGTCGTCTGGAAACTTGCTCATGGTCACACAGCTACAACAGACAGCCAGAAGCAGAACCAGGTGCCCCGGGTCCAAGTTCAGTACCTGGAACTCCTATGTTCTAACAGAACAGAGGCCAGGCACTCCAGCCGGGCAGCCCTCCTGTCCCCTCTCATCCCCTTTGTTCCTCCCTTGATACCTGGTACAGCCACTCATGCTCCAGTGGCTAGGGTGGGATTAAGAATGCCTATACTAATGAATCAACAGCCAGTTTTAATTTCATTCTAGCATGTTTTCTTATTTTCAGTGTCTTAGGAGAGGAGGATAGTTTCTGCTTCTGCCCAGAAGTCTACTCTCTGGACATGCCACCAAGAAACAGAAAAGAAAATGCAAAGGAACTTGTTAGGTTTATTAGTTTCATCCCTCACTATCAGGATGGAGAGGGGCAGCTTACAAACAAGTCAGGCCTAATAGCTCTGCATCCCAGACAAGCTCCCCGGGATGAGAACAGTCAGGCACACTTTGGTGAGATATGGCTTCCCAGTTCAGAATACTCGTACTTCGTAGCACCTCCTTTTCTTCCTTGAAAGAAAATTCAACCTTGGGGAGTCCCACTAAGCCGAAGTCCTAGGAACCAGGGCTAAGCTGCCCGTTTTGTATAAAATGGGCTTTGTCTGGTGACCTACTAAACTAAGGTAAAAACACAAGCTTAATTCCTCTCATGCCTTACAGACATGAATCTTTTCTACAGGGTCTCCTGGGTAATTCCCAAGGTGACGCACTGGGGCCTTATTCCCCCCATCTGGCTGAGGTGAAAACTGATGTTCAAATAATGCTGAGACCTCAAACCATCTGACAAACCGAGAGCAAGAGCTCATTTCCTGTCTTCGAGTCAAACTGTGGAGAACAACTGTGAAACGTTTTCTTTTTAAGACTTTTCTGCATACGTACAACCCTCCATACAAAACCCTCCATCCAACTCTGCCTAGCGCAGACCAAGCCTCCAAGCCTGCTGACAAGGACTGGAGGAACCTAAGAACACGTGGAAAATAACTGACAACAGAGTCCTATGTTAAGGCTCCATCAACTGTGCACAAGTAACAGCCTGCATAGGCTTCCTCCCTCATTGTTCTTCCTGC
Organism: Psammomys obesus; assembly: GCF_907164565.1. Lineage (NCBI taxonomy): Eukaryota > Metazoa > Chordata > Mammalia > Rodentia > Muridae > Psammomys > Psammomys obesus. The sequence continues at coordinate 34,734,318 of NW_026593286.1, read as the reverse complement.
TCGCTCCTCCTCTTGAAGCAACACCTTCAAAACCAAAAGCAGAGAATATAGACACACCCACATGTGGCCCTCCTGGCTCCCCACCCCATCATACCAGTAACACAGAAAGCAAGACACAATTATCTGTAACCAAGGCAATACGGCAATGATTTGCTTGTGTATCAATTTGATAGGAGATTTGAGGTAAGATTACATTTTTTACAGTCCTTTTTCTCCCCATTTATTTGTTTGTCTAATCACTTCACAGCCAATGAGCTATCAACCAGGTGTGATGGCACATATATGTAATCCTAACACTTGGGAGATAGAGGCAGGAGGATCAGGAGTTCAAAGCCAGCCTCTTCTACTGAGCAAGCTCAAGGCTAGCCTGGAATGTATGAGACTCTCTGTCTCTCTGTCGCTCTCTCTCTCTCTCTCTCTGTGTGTGTGTGTGTGTGTGTGTGTGTGTGTGTATGTGTGTGTGTGTCTGTCTCTGACTCTGTCTCTCTCTCTCTCTCACACACACACACACATGAAATTTAAATGTATCTGAAGTTACATAGGTTGTAGTTACATAGGTTGTATTAGTTACTTCCTGAAATAAGGCAGGATTCTGACTGTGAAAGAAATGGATCTTTTCAGTTCTGTCCACTCTCCATGGCACAAAAGTTTTGGCAGCCAACAGCACGGCGGTATTCAAACCTGTCACTGGGGAACCAATATTTTTTACAACAGAGCAAAGGAAAAAAATACAACTTCCTATTTATTTTAGATATGTAATTTCAGCAAACACAGCCATAGAAACACACAATCTCTTCATCAGCTGCACTAAAGTTTATTTTTATACACATAGTCAAAATATTTAAGGCTTACTCCTAGTGCAGCTGGACCATAAGTTAGAGTTACAGGTTTACATTCATTCTCACCAAAACCACTCACAATGTTACAGTATTTATTCTGAGAATATTTTTCCTGCTGATAATTAAAGTCCACAAGCTCACCCACATTTCACTTTTATTACAACGTAGTTTCAAAGGACTTCTAGGTATAAAATACATGATGGTTATTCATTAAGGTTGAATTTTAACATATTATGTGATGAGAATTTTACGTTTACATGAAAAGACATTCCAGTAATATGAATCTATTCATGAATTAACTTTTTCTGATGGCATAATTTTTAAAACGGCTACATTAAAATTAATGAATTAAAAGTATTTCATTGGGACGTAAAAAGATGTGTCAGCAGTAAGGGCACTGGCTGCTCTTCCAGAGGACCTGCATTTGATTCCCAGCATCCACCCGGTGGCTTGTAGCCATCCATAACTCCAGTTCCAGGGAATCCAATGCTCTCTCCTGGCCTCTTCAGGCACCAGATGCAGACATGGAGCAATGTACACATGCAGGGAAAACATCCACACACATAAAATAATTATTGAAGTACTAAACTAGACCATGTTAATCAAACATCCCTGGGGTAGGATATTGCCACTGCAATAACAGAATAGTCAACAAAAATTTGCCTGAGCAACTGGGACATTTATTTCTCTCTTTAGAGGCAAGGGAAGCCAGGCTCTATGATGTCATCAGAGGTCCAGGCTCTTGCCAGCCTTCTTGATCTGCAGTTGTGGTTGATGACGACTGACAAAGATGGCTGTTGGAAGAACATGTCATCACACAAGAAGGTCCAATGTGAACAAGCTGAGGACAGAGATGATATGGTAGACCCCCCCCCTTTGGTTATAGGGGATAAGCATCTTTCCCAGAAGATGTCAGTTCAGTTGACTTTCCATTAAGTTTCATGGACTGGAACAGAATCACATGCTCATTTCAAAGCAATTTGTAGTAAAAGAGAATAGGATGGTCACAATTAGCTGAGAAACCTTTATTCATCCCCCAGGGATAGACACATTACAACTAGATGCCTGGAGAAATCCAGAGTCCTGTCAGCAAGAAACAAGCAGCAATCCAAAGCGCCACCCAGACAGGAAGCATGAATAGCTTGTCCTCTTGAACACTCAGAGTAGAAGGCATCTTACTGTACATCAAATGTGCCTTATCTCATTAAATTCTTACTAGCTCAGGACTGTTATCTATTATTTCTCAGATGAGAAAACTGAGGCCTAGAGTGGTCACAGAGCTTCCCCAAGGTCTGTTTGTAGGAAGTTGTATAAAGAAAACTTGTAAAAGACAAAGAGCCAGCAAAACTTAGACTTGAGCGTGTTTCTACAAGTAAAGCAGATTTGACAGTGGGGGATATTTTAAAATATCTCCTGGTGCCTACTGTTCAATTTTTAAAATGTTTTCTCTTTTTTAGTTTTTATTTTATATGTATGGGTGTTTTGCCTACATGTATGTGCACAATGCCCATGTAAGCCTCAAAACAGTGTTGCATCCCTTGGAATTTGGAGTTAACAAGTGGTTGCAAACTGACATGTGGGTGCTGGGAACCGAACCTAGGTCCCCTGAAAGAACATCAAGTGCTCTTAACCACTGTCCATGTCTCCAGCATCAATTTTTAAATACTTTTAAACCCACATAATATTGTTAAGCATCCAATTGTATTGGTTTATTTATTTTGCTGAACTGAGGCAGGTGACCTACCACTGAGCTACATTCCCAGTCCTACGTGCACATGCGTACTGCTGAAATCATAACAAAGAGGTTTGCCTTGGCATAGGGTGGTGGATTGGTACTAGGGACTGAACCCGGTGTGCGGTGAGCACGCGCCATACATTGAGCTATGCCCTCCACCTCATATTTTACCATGGTATGTATGCACATTGGGTGGTGCTTTCTCCAGAACCCTTTCCTTTGTCTGTACATCATTCCTGATAGTCCTCGCGAATGGCTGGAAAAAAAAAAATCCGTGTTTTATTTACCGACTGTTGGCCAGGTAATTCTTTCAAGTGTTTAGCATCAGAAATAAAAATCATAACAATTATCTTTGTTCTCAGAGCTTTCTTCTTCATTACAGTTCCAAAAAGTGGAAATACTAGGTCACAGGGTCTGAGCATTTGGATGACTTCTTATATCCAAAGCCAATTTGTTCTCCAGCAGAAGAAAACTAATTAACATAACTGCCAAAATGTAAGAACACCCCACGTTCTGGTCACCCAGATTTGTCCTACCCATGCGTGTGCTTGTTTAACGACTACAGCTTTGCCCCTTTAACTTCTCTGCGGGGTGGAGGAAAGATTTTCTGCGCATGTTGGCGGAGTTTCCTCCTGGGGAAGTCTGTGATATTCTTTGCCCATTAATCTTTTTGGGTCTTAGTTCTGTTGTGATTCAGAGATTTCAAAACAAAGCTTAATTTCATTTCTGCAGCTAGAATGAATGGTCGCCCCTGACGTACGCTAGGATGGACCCAAATCCAAGCTGCTTCCTCCAACTCCTCCTGAGGCAGGAACTTCAGCCTGTAAAATTATGAACAAGGATATTTCCACTGCTGCCTGTTTTCATCCCCACACCAGTCCTCGCATCCACAGTCAAGTACGCGCTTACACACGGAGAACTGCTCTTTTATCTGGGATAATCATCATGGCCAGAATTACCTTGTGTTTTTATCCTGAAATTGCTAGGTAGGTATAAAATTGGGGGGAACAACAATATCTTCAGATTTTTTTTTTTTTGGCTCAAGTTAAAAAGAAAAAAAAACTCAAAACACAATTTTTTTAAAAAGAGGAGAGGTGGAGCCTGCACTGTTTAGACTCTTCCACAATGCCTTTTTTTTTTTAATATTGCTGTTACCTAAGTATTTTTCCTCAAACCAGAATCCCTTAGCGTGTCCTTAAAATGTGAATTCCTATCCCGCTACCCAAGAGCCAACCAACCAAAATTTTTACAGATACAGCCTACAAATCCACACTTTCAAAAATATTCCCCAAGTTTTCTAATATTTTTTTCCTCAACACTTCTCACTTTGAGCTTAAGAGGAACCATAAGCTAATATTCACCTTGCACACCACTAGGCACCGCTGCCATGTTTGAGAAAGAGTTCCCAGAAGACAACTTACTCTTAACTAGCCCTTTACCTAATAAGACAACAGTCTGGCTTCTGTACAACATGACCGCCAGACAGTCCCAAGAGGCCCTTGGGACTTGAGACTTTAGTCACGTGGCATCAGGGTCTGCAGCCTAAGTGTGATTTATCTCCAGGATGAAGGTAAGTATTCAGGAATTTTCAGTGCTGTTAGATGTTTGTTTTTTTTTTTAAGAAGTGTGTTTTGTTCATTGGATGCATGTTGTTGTTGTTGTTGTTGTTGTTGTTTTTCAGGGCTATTGTTTGTTTGGTTTAGTTTGTTTGGGTTAGTTTGTTTTTTTTGAGACAAGGTTTCTCTATGTAGTCCTGGCTGTCATGGAACTCACTATGTAGACCACACTAGTCTCAAACTCACCAAGATCTACCTGCTTCTACCTCTCAGAGTGCCACCATGCCCAGAGGTTGGTTTATTTAAAAAAAAAAAAACTCAAAAATGAGCAAAATCTTCTGGGGTGAGGGTGGTACATCCATTAATAACTTTCATTTTTATTTTCCAGATTTTTATTAAGTGTTTTACAAAAACTATATTTACTCCTTAGGGAAAAATAAATGAGAATTCATAAAAATCTGGTGACATTTTCAACTTACCTATCAGTTGCCTTAAACTATCTTTCCTGTCAGTTATATATTATTACAAACTTATTCTAAGTTGTCAATGAACACAATAGTCAATGTATTCAATAACACTGATATGTACATTAGGGAATTATTATACATTATCTGTTCATTTCACGTATGTCAATAAAATGATAGTTCAATGTGTTTCCGATACTATCAAACTTCTGTACTCTCTTAATATGAATTATCTTATATAAGGAGGAGGCTTTGAAAGCTGGGAGGCCACTAATGCAGACACTTTATTACGTCAATTCTACACTAACTCTCCAGGCCTGCCCGTGTAGATGTTTAGTCCCAGAAAGTATCCCAGCAGGAGCCTTAACAGATGGGAGAAAGCACTCAAGTTAGCTTTATATTCTCTCTGAGGCCCAGATGAAGAAAACCACGCTGCGTGAGGTGGCCTAGGAGCAGGTACAGGGCACACTGCAGTCCTGCAGTCAGCTAGGGCAAAGGTAACTGTCACCTCCACATCGGGGACTTCTTATTATTCCTCCTCATTCTAAAAATAATATTTATAATCGGCCCAGGGCCCTTGAGAGATTACATTAATGCTTCTTAACCCAGCCGTCCCAGCGGGAGTATCCTTTACCCAACTCTGTACTACACAGGAAACAAACCTTCGGGCCCCACCAACTGGAGCAGGCAGAGATTTTCAGTATCTTATTGCAGGGTCTCAGGTCAAGTCTACGGCTGGATCCTGTGACTAGCTGGGGACTTCAGCACTTCCTAAGCCTTCCTGCTAATGGCTCCTAACAGCAGGGGAGCATGATGGTCCAAGTATTCCCTCACAATTACTGTTAGAACATTTGCAGGTGTTCCAGCCTAGTCCCCAAACAAACGTTATGGATATCTGTGTTAATATCAAAACTACCGTTCTTTAAAAACTAGCTGAAAAGCTGATATTCCATCATTAAAGAAAGGCAGAAGAAAGATTATAAAACCCAGAGAAAGGTGAGGGTGGGAGAGAAGGAGGATAGAGGAGTCTCGCCCCCTGGAGTGACATACTTTTACTTCTGAACTCACAGCACATGTAATTACCTGAACAAGATCTCTACAAGGTTGGGACTGCCACCCTGTAATGGGAGGGGAAGGTCTCATCAGGCCTCACCTGTCCCTGAGTTCTTACATGCAGCAAAGAGCTGATGGGTGAGGAGAAAGACTTGCTTCAGTGGGGTAGCCACTGATACTTATACGTGCTCCTATGAATAAGCTCCCACTCAGGCTCCTGCAAGCAACACTAAGGAAATTCCCTGGGTTGTCAAAAAAAAAAAAAATGAAAGTGGAAGGGAGAGCAGTTGAGAAGAGGAAGGAGATTAGTAAGAGTTGGAGGGGGCAAGAGAGGGTAAGGAGTGAGGATGAATTTTACTGAAATACAAATACATTATATGCATGTATAGAAATCTCATAATGAAACCAATTATCGTGTGTAATTAATATATACTCATAAAAAACATTTTGAGTAATTAATTAAAACTGATACTCCTAGAGGACATGTGAACTAGGCATCCAATGAGGCGCATGCCTGTCATCATGGACTTTATTCAAAATGTTCCGGGTGCCATCTGTGAAACACACCCAAAAGCAATTCCTGAGACACAGGTGTCCAGCGTGCTGCCTGAAGACCCTGGGCCACAGCTGTCTGAACCAGGGAAAGGTCTTCTTTAGGGAAGCCACGGAGGCTCCTGATACTGTGACGGTGAGGAAGAGGTGAACAAACTAAGAGTTAGTCTCTTTTTGGCTGCACCTGTAGGCAAGTAGTCCACTACCGAGGTCCAGAAGCACAGTCCGGACTTCTAAGCAGTCTGAAGAGGCCACCTTCAGAAAAGCAAGCAACTGAGATAAGGCAGACAGAAGCCCAAGGCAAAAAATAGAAGGTGATTTAGCCCGTCTCCCTGTGGACGTCCAAACCATGGACTATCCTTTGGTGCAGAGGCTCTGCAGCCTGAGGGCTCCAGCTCAGCATGCCATAGTGCCCTCATTTGAGAAACAGGAGCTAAGTAACAAGAAGTCATGGGCAAAATATGGCCAGCTGAGGCCTTCGTCATGTGAGGAGAATCTTGTGCTCAATTATGTTTTGCCTCAATAATTCTGAGGTGGAGAAAGGCGGGGAGGGACAGAGGGAAGGAGATACAAAACTGAATTAACATCTGTTGCAGGCTCTTGCTGGAATATCACTAGGAACCCTGCTTACCTAGCAAGAAGGGAACAGACCCAACATGCCTTTAACTGACAGTTCAGAACCAAGACTCTGAAAATTACATGTTAGCAGTCCAAACGAAAACTGCAGGCCTGTCTGGGAAGCTCCTTTGTGCCAGGCTGCTGCCTACATTTCACTGCTGCCACTCCTGGTGGTGTGAAAAAAGTGGCCTTTGGCTGGTTGTGGTGGCGCACACCGATAGGATTTGCTGAAGAAGTGGCCTTTGGTCCCTGCCAGGGTGTCCCAGCAACAACCGCATATTGTCCATCAAGTAAGCCAGGAGGGCAGGCTGGCCCACTTGACGTTACATCGTCACATGATGCTAAGAGCAGGACACTGCTTTTGCGTAAGGACTTTTCACCAGATAAAGAAATGTGTAGCCTTCCACCTATGTGCATTGCCTAAGAATAATAAGAACTCTTGACCTACCTGGCTAAAACCACAAAAATGTTCAGGAAGGAGTCTTAGAACATTCTGAATATATCTTCTTTTGTGGGGACCATCTTTAATCTGTACCGTTTCAGGGGAAACATGCATAGATGAAATATGATGTGAAGCCATTTTCAAAGCTAAGGTAGAACTTATGGAACACACAGCACTTTCATGGAATTCCCTAAATAAGTGGAAAACTGAAATCAACAGGGAAGGAAAGAAAAACCAGCAAGATGCCAGATGGAGGGTTGGTTTAGCAACTGTATTAATGGATCAGGAGGTCTAAGTCTAGGACTCTAAACCCCAAGGCAGGGAGAACTAAAACCCTAGACATCAGGATCTCTCAAGAAAAGATTGCTGTTGACCAGTCTGTGTCTTTGAAGACCTTTCAATCTTACAGTTCCCAAATGTGATCCCCGCTCACTAACAGCGTCACAGGAGGCAGTGAGCACAGCACAGCCGAACATCAGACATCTGAGCACACCCTCCTACCGGAAAACAACAAAACCAAAGCACACTGTAGCACTGCATCCAAGGTACACTCTACTCTACCACTGCCCCAGTGCACACTCTACCACTGCCCCCAGTGCACACTGTAACACTGCCCCAGTGCACACTGTAACACTGCCCCCAGTGCACACTGTAACACTGCATCCAGTGCACACTGTAACACTGCATCCAGTGCACACTGTAACACTGCCCCCAGTGCACACTGTAACACTGCATCCAAGGCACACTCTATTCTATCATTGCCCCCAGTGCACACTGTAACACTGCATCCAGTGCACACTGTAACACTGCATCCAAGGCACACTCTATTATATCACTGCCCCCAGTGCACACTGTAACACTGCATCCAGTGCACACTCTACCACTGCCCCCAGTGCACACTGTAACACTGCATCCAGTGCACACTGTAACACTGCATCCAGTGCACACTCTACCACTGCATCCAGTGCACACTGTAACACTGCATCCAGTGCACACTGTAACACTGCATCCAGTACACACTGTAACACTGCATCCAGGGCACACTGTAACACTGCATCCAGTGCACACTGTAACACTGCATCCAAGGCACATTGTAACACTGCATCCAGTGCACACTGTAACACTGCATCCAAGGCATGCAGAAACACTGCCTCCGAAAAGAAAAAATCAGTATAAACAGGAAACAGAATCCTGCACTCAAAACATCTTCAGGAGCCACTGTTCTTAGGATACACACTTCTAAGATCTTTCTGAAATAGGCATCATGTTCAGCAAAATGGTCTAACCCAATCCCCAGTAGAAACAACTTTGAAGCAAAAGCCTCGCTGTTTCAGACAATGACACAGGAGAATAAGGGGCCCAAGTTCCAGCACATAAACAAGCCATGCTGCTCAGGTGTGGGCCATTTACTTCCGGTGAACTTTGAGCTAGCCACAGGACCCTGGCCCTAAATGTCTAGGTATCTCCAATTAATGGCAAACTGTCCTATAAAAACACCACACAGGATCAAAGCTTAATGACAAAGTCTACAGAGAGAAGGAAGAAAAACTATCTGAAGGCTTCGGACACCTCCAAGGTTCAGGAAAGGGAGAGCTGGTAGACATTCCAAAGCTGTGAAAGTAGCTAATGCTCATGAAAACCAAGGAGTATGTGAAATGCCCAGCCAGTCCTAAGCGCATTCCACTTACACAGGCTTGGAGCTGAAACACAGGTCCCTCAACCTGAGCCCATCCGGGACCTGCATGGTAGTGGCTATCATGACCCAGAATGTCCCCTGGTCAGGTGGCATGGAGTCCCTTCAGACTCTTGTGTAGTCACCACAATTCCCCATCTCTAGAACCATCTGAAGTCCTTCCAAACAATAGATCCCCATTCTACCGTCCATCTCCATGGATACTTCGTGTCCATGTCCAGCTGCCTGGGTACTTCCTGTAGACATACAGTTACCTCCTGTGCTTCCGCCAGGCTCTTAGCTCCTTTTATCTCCTTATTCTTTGACAGTTTCACACTTGAAAATGGTGTATGTTGGTCCTCTTTCACGCCTCCCTTCTCTTCCTTTCTCACTCTCGGTAAGCCCTTCTCCCCAGTGAGCCCCCTTCCGCTCTCACATCTTTTTCTTTGTCTTATCGTGACCCACTGACTTTAATTAAAGGCTGCTTACATGAGCGTGTGTGTTGAGAGTGATGGGTGTTTGCAGGAACGTAGAGGGATTTATCAGTGGCTACAGTGCTGAAGAAAATGACTCTTGCAGTGATCATTACTGCCGACAGCTCCCCAGGGAGGCGTGGGGATCCTCTCTATGCCATCCATGATGGAATGTTACGGGATCTGTCTTCTGCAGGTGCCCACAGCTGCCGTCAGCTCACGAGTACAATGGCAATGTCTCGCCCAGAACTTTGTTATTCTGCTTTATTTGCAGTTGGTCAGGTTTGTTTTTCAGCACAGGACTTTGAACCCAGGACCTCCTGAATGCTAGGGCACATGCTTCACCCCTGAGCTACGTCTTCAACCCTCATTCAAAGGCTAAGTACTAATCTACTGTGTGTGTAAAGCACGTTTTGTTTACCCACTGATCTATCACTGAAATGTGACTTGCTTCCAGTTTGGGGACATTGTGAATAATCTGTTATGATCATCTGTCTCTGCTTTTATTATCTGTTGGATATATACCCAAAATGGAGTTACTGGCTCAAACAGGTCTCTTTAATTGTTTCAAGGAAGAACCATACTATTGTCGCATTTTTAATTCCTCCCAGCAATTCACAAGGGTTCCCGTTTCTCCGAGTTCTTAGCAGCAGCATTTCCTGTTTGGTTGGGCTGCTTGTTCAGTTGGCTGGTTTGATAGCCATCGTAATGAGCATGGAGTGGTATGTCATTTTGCAGCTTTGATTGGCATCAAGGTCCTTAATGACTACTGATTGCTCCATGTTCTTTTAAACGGCGTTTCAAAATATCTCGTTTTGTTTCCTCGGCCCTCACTGTCATCATGGCTCTAAGGAGACACCCCTTAGATGCTCCAGACCTCTGAGGAACAACTTCCAACCAAGAAACCAAAGTTTCCATGACTGAGGTCACAACCTCCTTTTAATTGAAGTGGACAACCTCCAGTTGTCCACAACCTGGACAAAAGACAACTCCAAGAGCTTCCTTCTAGGCTCTTAAGCTGGGCAAAGCAGCCGTGAACCCTACCCTCCTACAAAGCCAGTCACTTCCATTGTTGTTGAAGAAGTGTGACCCTGGGGTTCTCAGGATGGGGTATCACAGGCTCCACTCTAAGCATGGGTGGAGCTTCTCCAACTCTCCCCCACGTCCTCCTCGCCCCCTCCCCACACCCTCTTCTTCCTCATCCCCCCACACACCCATGCTCTACCATCCCGCTTCCAGGGCTAGCAGAGAGCACAACAGGCCAGAAGAGCCTCCTTAAAGTAAACCTACAAAGCCAAACAAACACAGGCAGTGGAGGGACTGGGGAGTTAGGGACCCAGTTCTGAAGGCAGCTGCTCCTGAAGTTGCTCAGGTCGCACTTCTATCCATCTGGCTTACCATGATTTCCTAAGCGCCTGCATATCATCTAATTCCCAGCTCTGGTTAAGCTGAGATGATTTGAGAAAATTTACACTTTATTACCAAATCTTTACTTTTTCAGTATACTGTCTTGCAATGTATAGTCATTAATTCAACGGGCAAGATGCTCCAGTAACCTCTGTGTGGCCAGGTGACCCAGTCCCTTGGGTGAACTCCGCACCCAACAAATGAGGATGCCCTCCCTCAGACCTCTCTCTAAAACTCCTGAAGTGTCTCCTGTGCAGAAAACCACCCTTCGTCCATAAGCAGAAAGTAACCCACTAAAATCAGTGTGGTCTAATAAAGAAATCAAGCCAACTCCATGTGATCTGAGCAAGCCCATGCACTTCAGTGGCCTCACATATTTACAGAGACCTGAGCCAAACCTTTGAAGGAAAATTTACCAAATGCTTTCTTGCCAACTAGAAATAAAAATACCAGAAAATAAGCAACCTCTTCTAAAGAAAGCTTTCACCTGACGTCTCCATGCCAATGACGAAGCTTTGACAGCTTTTGACACTTTGTCTTTCGTTGTAGCTATGGTTACTGCTGAGTCTCCTGTTTAGTACAGAATGACAACAGAGACCCCAGAGAATCTAAGGCATTTGTTGCTAAACAAAACAAAGCAAAACAAACAGATGATTTGAGCCACGATATATACTATGAAGACAACAAGAGACAAGTTGTCTACCGCACTGTTCTGAGACACCCAGAAAAAGACTGCAAGCCTATGTCTCCCTGGAAGGAAACGAGGACCCAAAAAGAGTCAAATATCAGAATCGCTTTTTTTCATGTGTGATGGGATAAAAAAACTGGAGGGAAACAGATATGTAAAATGCACATATAACCAGAAGTCTCAACTAAAAATCTGTCAAATATGATGTATACTGGGCACTCAACAAGAATCCAAGTATTAGGGACAGACCACTCCCCATGAACTAAAACAAAATAGTCAAGCACTTTTATACAAACAACCCTTCTTGGTCGTGTAATAGTTCCCTCTGACAGACAGTCTGGGCAGAGAGCAATAAACAAAATCCAGACAGGAAGTAGCCAGAAAAAATAAAGGCAGAACATTCTGGCACCATCTCCTTGTACAAAATTAAGAAATACTGCTCTATTTTAACAGAATTATTACAGAGCCCAGAGTCAAGCTATAACGTGCACTAACATGGTTAGCGACGGGGGTGGGGGCTAGGAGTGAGGCTTTAATGTTTTGGCCCCATTCCTAGAATCAGCATCATAATAAAGTCGACTCTAATCACTGACCACTGGCAATGTCAGAATCCTATTCCCACCCAGAATAAAAGACCTTTGCCTCATTCCTGGAGGTCGGCCTTTGCAAAGCCTTTTCCCATTGTGATATGCACGGACTCGTGCACGTGGAAATTCTCTATGAAAATTTCTACTTGCTAAAATAAGTCCAACCTCCCCACAAAAGAATGTTTAAAGTCACACTTAAGAATGACAGCATATTCCAAGGTTACTCTTCTAACACAGATGTCTGGGCAACACATTCAGCAAAAAGAGAACACTGCATGATCTGCGGCTATCATTGAATAATCATCATGCCTCTTATGTGTCAATTTTGAACGTGTCTGGAAACCGCAGCAGCAAGGCAACACTAAGGCACAAATGACAGCATTCTTCCCCAGCAGAGGCTCTGGTTGTGTTCTGACCATGCATTCTCCATTTCCTCCGCAGTAATAGACTCTCAGCCAGGCATATGGCTGTCTGGGTGACGATTATATCTCCCAACCACCCTTGCAGATAAGTCAGCATGTGACTGGTTCTGACCACCAGTGAGATGTTGGCCACAAAATGCTCTTAAAAGGAAAAATAGATGGCCTCTTCCTAACACCTTTGCCCAAGATGACAGGAAGTAGAGCAATCATCTTTGCCAAAAAGTGGACGCTGTACTAAAACAGGCATACACGCACGCATGCACAGACAGAGGGATGAAAACCCTCATGCAATCATTCTCCCAGCCTTGACTAGTTTATGCGCTGACTATCACAAATCAGGGTTAAATAAGCTTCTGTCTTGTTAGTGCCCGACCACTGTATATCCTAACAAATATGTCTCTTGAAGCACTCTAAATTCAACCATTATCTTGTTTGAACAGCCATCTTTTGGGGGTGTGGGAGGACTCAAATAAGGTATTATATAGCTCAGACTGACCTGGAACTCACTCCACAGCTGAGGATAGCCCTGAATTCTTGATCCTCCAGAGTGTACCTCCCACGTGCCAAATTACATGAGCTCACCACTGTGTCCCACTGACAGCCATTTCTTGGGAAGCATCGAAGAGTTCATAAAATGAGCAACTATTGGGACTCGGTGTCAGTTTTTACTAAGAATAATCTTTTAGAGTCTTTAGTCTCTGTTTTTTACATATATGTGTGTGTGTGTGTGTGTGTGTATTATATATATATATAAAATCACATCTTCAGTCAAGGCACCTTTCCAGAAGGAGGAAGCTGTCTACTTCATCCCCTTCCTCAGCCATCTAGCAGGATCTCCTCTCAATGTGCACAGATTACACCTGTGTGCAATCATCAAGGCAACACGCATACAAGCAACAGGGTCTTTCCCATCATCATAACAGGAGACCCTTACCTTGACAAGGTAGTACAAGCCATAATCCCAGCACTCAGAGGGTTTAGGCCAGCCTGGGCTGCATACAAAGACCTTGACTGAAACCAAAATAAAATAGAATCAAATGGGAGAATCATCTTACCCTCTTCCCAACAGCTGAGGATAACGAGATGCCGTTCTAGGTCAAGAAGAATCAAACGTCAGGACCATACATACAGCTAGGTCAGCATAATCAGGTCAGATTTTATAGGCTCCTCAGTGATTTCATGATTTGGGGTAGGGATGTAGGTCAGGATAGAACACTTGCTTGCCTCGAATGCAGGAGGCCATGGATCCCTAACACTGAATAAACAGGGCCTGGGGGCATGGGCCCATGAGGGAGGCAGGAGGATCAGAAAGTTAAGGTCAACCTTGGCTATAGTAAGCCAAGTAACTGCTAGGCCAGCCTGAAAAATATGAGTCCTTTTTTTTTTTTTCAAAGGGGGAAAAAAAAAGAATTTGCTTTAAAAGACACCAAAGCTGTTTTGTAGTCTCAGTCATCACCGCTTACGGAATGAAGGGACAGCTGGCTCTCTGACAAGAAGGACGGGAGTCAGCAGCCAAAATACCGTAGGCACACTGAGGAGGCCCAGTGAGCCGCCCACGGAATTCAGCACACTAGCCCATATCCAAATATGAGCAAATGCCTCCTTACCCCACTCCACGAGCCAGGCAGTTTCCTCCTATTTCACCCACAGAAATGCTAGCATGCTTCCCCTGAAAAAGCCTTTCAAAGTTGAAAGCTCAAAAACAAAAAAAAACAAAACAAACAAAAAAAAAAAACCAAAGTTGAAAGCTCAGGTTGCCTCTTTCGTTTGTTTTTGTTTTTGTTTTTAGCTGCCTCTGCCTTGTCTAATAAAGATGACCACATGTTTGCTTGTGATTCTTACGTCCTGCACTTCTCATCTGTAAAGAATATTATAATACAGGCCATTTATGAATGTCGTACATAAATGTTGCCAAAAAAAAAAAAATATACTGAAAGCCAATGGCTGTTGCTTCCCTTTAATACTTGGAGGAGGGTACCTTTCAATGGATTAATGGCACAGACCAAAAGAAAGCTATTATTTCAACCCTTTGGCAATGAGCAGATAACATCAGAGGCTAATTTGAATCACCTCTGTTTTCACAAATTAAATCCAGTAGTAAAAATATTTTATTGGCTACTAAAACGTACAGAACATAACATATCCCTGTATAAAAGTGATCTTCAGGAAGAAACCAGTGATCACTCTGCAAGCAGGAGTCACAACTGCAAGGCAGGTGACAGGAGCCTATAGGCTTTGGGGCTGAAACCCAAGGCAACTGCTCGGCACACAGGCCCACCTGCTGGGTGGCATCCATCTGTGAAGGCTGAAACCCTGTCTTTTCAGGGGACCAACCAGAGGGGACCATCTAAAGAATTCTTCACCACAGGGCGACATGTAGAGACGGCACAGTAGTTAAGAGAGCTTGTGGCAGCCCTTGCAGAGGACTTGGACTCAATTCTCAGCCCCTACACGGCAGCTCACAACCGTCTGAAATTCCAGTTCCAGCAGGGTCATTGTCCTCTTCCGGCCTCCTTGGGCACCAAGCATGCATGCCCTGCACAGACATAACTGCAGGCGAACACTGGTACATGTGAAAAAGAAAGAGAATTCCCCACAAAATTCCACCGTTTTCATCAATCCCTTCTGGTTAAGCACCAGTATAAAAGCTGCCGGAGCCATTTCATTTTGATAATTTTTAGAAGGCCTCAAATAACAACTCAGAGCTCTCCAAAAAAAAAGATGCCAGAGGGAGGGGGAGTGGAAAATTACAGTTGAAATGTCATCCTTAAAAGTTAAGCCAGAGCCAGTTAAGCCACTGATATGTAAGCAGGGCTCGTGTCTACCTGACTAAGGAAGCCACAGATAAGAACTGAGTAAACAAACTTTAAAACACTGCCATTCCTACCATTTTATATTTAAAACTTGGGCTTTTTTCCCCTCTACACAAACTGAATGACACGCCCAAACTTCTGAACTTGGAGAAGAAGAACCTTCTGGTAAGGACATTCAGCCAACTCGCCAATGCTGGCTGTGCCACTCCATGGCAGAAGAGTTTGCCAGGCAAAGGCAAGGCCCTGGGTGCAGAGGTTCAGTCCCCAGCAGTACAAAACAAACAAGCAGCGGAGTACCACTCACCCTCTGTAGAAAGGCTAGACACCATTCTACTCTCTCCCCACCTGCAAGATCCAAGCCACACCCCCTGCTTCCTAGTTAAAGAAAAGCAGACTAGCCAAGGTAAGTCAAGCTTCCCCACTTCCTTCCACATGGCACATGACGTCCACACAGCCAGTTTTCAGAAGTCTTAGAAATAATCTCTCTCACTGAATCTACTCAAAACTTGCTGCTGCTGCTGCTGCTGCTGCTATAGACTTGGGTTCATTCAGTTCCCAGCATAAACAGGATGGTTCACAACCACCTGTAACTCAGCTTCCAGGGGATCATATGCCCTCTTGTGACTTCTTCAAGACTCCTGCACACACACGATGCACAGACATATACTCAGGCATGAACTCACACGTGCACATACACACATACAAATAAACATTTGAAAGAAAACATGATTCTTAGATGAAATAAGAAACGTATTTCGAAACATCCAGTATTTTCATTAATAACCATTAAGCTTTAGGATGCTAGTGATATGCCATTTGTGAACCTGGGATTCTACTTACATGGTGTATTCATGAACACATGTACTTACTGTGTGCCCTCACCCTCTGTATGCTTAACATGCTCAGCACTGCTTTTAAACAGCAAGTATAAAGATGTTTTATGCCTGCCCTGTTCCCATGTAAACCAGCCTTTTATAAGCAACGAAGCAGACAGAGTTTGAATATGGAGATGTGAGGAGATGGAAGCCATAAAACGCCCCTCTCTTAATGGAGATTCACCACAACAAGCACGCTACTCTTAACCAGAAAGCTGTTGCCTTGGCAACAGGAGCTGTAACTACTGCAATCACACCTCGTAGCAAAGATGGCCAAGATCTATTTCAATTCTTAGATGCCTCGAGGAACTGCAGAGGGTTGTAGTTATGGAAGATAGCCAATCTGTAGTAATGAAGAAGCACATGCCAGAATTAGAAAGGCTGCAGTTGAGAGAGAAGAGGCAGAAAAAAGAGGAGAGGAAAGAAAGAGGGAGACAATTCAAACCTAACAAGTAAACCAATCCGACACGCACACGGCTGAAAGATTACTCCTTTTTGTGATCTGAGCCACTCACTCTCCATGCTAGCTGTAGGAATACAAAGCTGAATCAGGCCAGCTCTTCTGTAGGAAATACATGTGCAAAGCCTGTTCACTGGGAAGCATGCATAGGCTTACTCCTGCAGTGAATGGGAGATCTGGGAAAGAAGCTTCAGGGATGTATGTGGCAGGTCTAAGCTGGAACTCTAATACGTAAGAGTTCCTCAGGCAGAGAAGGTCAAGGTGGGGTATCTCGAAGGGCAGAGGCAATGACACAGCATCGTCTTGTTGATCAATAGGACCTGCAATTCTGGGCAGAACACTTCCACATGCAAGAGACTTTCCCACGCAGGACATTGGCCACTTCTGGCTCCACCCATTCATTGCTGGCAACAACTGCTAATCACTATGATAACTGGAATGCCTCCCATTCCCACATGTCCCAGGAGCGTGAAGGTGGTGCTGGCACACCCATGTGGAAGCTCAAAGACCAAGAACAGAGCTGGGGCTGAAGCAGGGGCTGAGGAAGGGCCTAGGATGAAAGGCAAGGCTCACACTTGTTCTAAACTTTGAGGTGAGAGAATGGGTTGTAATGCAGTGAATGGTGCGGGAGGCCAACCGGATAACTCTCGGGGTCTGAGGAGGTAGAGATGAAGAATGAAGATTGGACAGATGAGTAAACATGACTGGCACTAGCAAGAGCCGTGGATGTGAAAGAAGAGTGTGTGGAAGGGGACAGAGAGGTGAGGCAGAACATCCAGCTACAGCACTTGGGGGCGTTCACAGGGCAGCTGGGAAGCAATGGACAGGGGCCAACTGCTGAGGAGAGACGTCACAGGGGCAGCCCACTTCACATTCTGTCACAGGCATGTCCAAGCCATTCCCTGGGGAACCCCCAAGCCAGAGAGAGGGAGGACTCGGGTAAGAAAGCAGAGAGAATGAGAAGACCTAACCGTCCGGCACCACAGGGCTGAGGCAGCATGCCAGTGTGGAGGGAGGAGGTGACACCTCTGGCAAGATGGAGGTGAGCTACCAGGTAGCACCCAAACTGGGAAGCTCCTGCTCTCTGTAAGCCCCGAGGAAAAGGCAACTGCTTCCGGCCCTTAATATGGACCACTCCTGAGTGACAAATAACTACATCGTAAGTCGTAAAAGCCTTGACACACTAGCTTAGGTTCTGTATGTGAGTATTCAAGAAGCTTATTAAAATCTCCCCTCCCCAACGAGTGTGAGAGCGAACAGGGGATAGGGAACAACATGGTAAGGACTAGAAGAAGGGGAGTGATGTAATTGTATTTTAATTTCAAAAGAACCCCTCTTATTTCTATTATGAAGTTAGTTAGGCCTCTGAAAAGCTTATAGGCGTATGCTCCATGATCCTGAGAAGTAAACAGACCTGAATCTCTCCAGATCTAAGGAAGCCTGTGATGGAGAAGACAGAGGAGAGAGAGGGGACGCACCAAAGAGTGACTACAGAGTGGTCCCAGGGGGACGGAAAAACCGAGCACTCTTGTTTGTTTGAGTTTTTGGTTTTATTTTTTATTTTAATTCACTTGCATCCCAGCCGTAGCCCCCTCCCTCTTTCTGAGCACTCTTAAAAAGCTAAATGAATAAGTAAGTCAAGGAGAAGAATGTGCAAAGGGGCCAAAGAACATACACAAAGGTGCCCGACCTCATTGGAGCTCTGGAGCTTGCGCCCATTCTTCCCGTATCAGCATGACAGAATGTCTGGAGCAACAATGCCTTGGGCTAGGGGAAAGCTTCTGTAGAACCAACTGCTCTGGCTGCAGAAGCCTGCACGAACCCCCACCCACCCCCGAATCCAACTCCTTCACATGAAATGTCATCATAAGAGAATTCCAGCCCCAAAACATCCCGGTGTTTTACTAAAAGTTGACGCTACCTTGCATCAGTCTCGTTAGTCAGAGCTGGTGAGACCGTGGTTCTGGCACCGGCCCTGCACATGCCTGTGGCCCACATGGCACGGCCCAGCAGTCATTCCCAACTAGGTCTATTCAAAAGCCAAGATTATTGGAACAAATAGTAACAGAAATGCCTTGGCTTGGACTAAAAAACAGTAGTTCCCTCTGAGGGACTAGAAGTGGCTGGAAAGTCTTTCCAATGGGCCACTCAGAGCCCAAACTGACGTGGCCCATAAAGGAAGCTGGAGGGTCCAAAGCCAAGCACTCCCTGGCCCATGTGCATCTGGCATGCAGGTCAGGTCCCAGGCAGCAGCCTGCTCATCCTCAGGCGCTCACTGGCTGGACCCTAAAAAGTGATGTTCTGAAGGCCTCAGAGTGCTCTTCTCCAGAGGCCATACGGCACAGGTCCTTGTCCATGTCAGAAGCAACCTATGAAGGAACCTGACCACAAAGCAAGCAGCTTTCTGACATGCCAAGGGTTGTTTTAATTAATTCCTTAAGCTGATCAAGTGATAATTGCATGAACCGTCCACTTGGCTGTGCTAATCAGCCTATAAGCTCCTCAACCAGCCACAGAAGCAACGGGATGAGGGAAACAAGTGTTCAACAGTTCTCTTGTCCCACTGCAGATGGAGTTCAGCGTTTCTCATACCAATTGAATGGCTGCAAAGGAAGGGAGGGAGGGAGGGAGGGAGGGAGGGAGGGAGGGAGGGAGAGAGGGAGGAAAGGAGAGAGGGAGGACAACTGTCATCATAGGCCCCCTGAGAGGACCTGTTTTTGCTGAAGTGATGGCTGGGTAGTTGTAACAGGGAATTCAGGGGATGGTTCCTAAATGTGTTTCCTCACCTAGAAGATGGGCGTGAGTATTGTGACCATGTCCTAAGGCTGCCATGAAGCTCAAGTGAGAACAGATATGAAGGCCTGTGTGTGTCAGGTGAGCCATCCAGGAACCTTCCTCAAGTAATGACTTAACCCCAGCTCAGCCATGTGGTCAGCACAGACTGTAGCCACCAGCTCCCGCAAGGGAGGCCTGGACTTCAGCCACTGCATCTGAGATCATGGCCTTCCCACCATTGCCTGCGATGGCATCTTATTCTGGCTGCTGCTGGGCAGACACCAGCAGTCCCAGCACTATTGGATCAAAGCAGAACACCATGGCTGCTCATCCACAAGCTTCCTACCAAAGCGGCTGAGGCCTCTTTCCTCTCCTCGCTCTGCCTGAGGTAGTTTTGTCCCCACTGTAGCTGCCCGGCCCTAATGAGCACCTTACAGCCCAAGAGAGCCTCTTCCCAAAGCTCAACACGCAGCACTGCCCTCCCTCAGTGTTAAATACCCAGATTGCAGAGAGAGGCAACCATGCTCCTGTTTCAAATCTAGTAGTTCATTTGTTCATTCATTCACAAAATATGTGCAAATACCATCGGCTAGGGGCATCCACTGGGGCGACATCTGCTGATAGCTCAGGGCCTTCCCTTGCCGTCAAAGGCTGAGGTTCTTACTAGAGTAGCTCTTTCAAGGCTTTGGAGCTGAAGAGCAGATGCTTTCAGTTGTAATGACTAGAGGATCTACGGGCTTTTAGAGATGGGGCAAGAAAACTCTAGAATTAGAGTACTGCTGAGCTCCTGAAGAGCCTCTTTAAAAAAAGAAAAAGTTTATTCAGAACAGACATCAAAAGTGAATGAGAAAAAGGGGCTGGATGGGGGTTGAGGTTAGAGATGGGAACAGGAAGACTTGGGTGTGGGAGAATGGAGAGAAAACAACTAGAATCAGGGACAAACAGGCCTCTCTGGGACAAGCTAGAAACCTAGGGCAATTGAAACTCCCAGGAACTGATGAGGGTGACCCTAGCTAAGACTGCTAGCAATGGGGGATGCAGAGCCTGAGCCGGCCATCTCCTTAACCAGGCAAGACTTCCAATGGAGGAACTGGGCCACCACCCCAGCCACACAATCTTCAGTCTACAATTTGTTCTGCCTACAAGATGTGCTGGGGTAAAGGCAGCACAGAAATTTGGGAGAATGGCCAACCAATGACAGGGTCAGCTTGAGACACAGGCTCTGAGAGGGAGCCCACCCCTGACGCTTCCCAGAGGGCAAGGACCCAGAGGCTGGATAGACCCAAACATGACTTGAAAAAAAAAAAGTCAATGAAATGATTCCTAATGATATTCTGCTGTACTCATAGATTGGCACCTAGCCCAGTTGTCATCAGAGAGGCTTCACCCAGCAACTGATAAAAACAGATGCAGACACCCACAGCCAGACATTAGGCAGAGCTTGGGGAATCCTGTGGAAGAGGGGGAGGAAGGATTATAGGAGCCAGAAGTGTTGGTATAATGTTCTTTTAAAACGTATACACCTTACCCTTGTTCATTCAAATGCTGATTTCTTCCCCCTTCCCCACTCTCTGGTTTCAATCCGGATATTGCATTGTGATACTCATTCTAAGCATCCTGTCTCAACTCTTGTGTAAACAGGCCAAAATAAAGCAACTAGACACAATGTTGATCTGGGAGGAGCCAGAGGATAGGAAAGAGGGGAGGAGCTAGAGAGCAGGAAATGAGTGGGAGGAGAAGGGATGAGAGGAGAGCTAGGAGAGAGCCTCTGGCAGCAATAGTCCTGATCACCACAGGAAGCCTCACGGATGACATTTGAAGAAAAGCAATGGGCTGGTGCTCAGTGCCTGAGTGGCGTCACACTGTAAAGTGCTAGGACTCTGTGATCTAAGACAGAAATCCAAGAACCATCAGCAGTGGTGGCGATGAAAACAAAACACACCGATTCTGCTCCAAATTCTGCACTCTGCATGTGCACCCCGATATATACAAACTTACTTTTTATCTCTATGAAGGGAAAGAAAAGGGGGCTCTCTTTACACTCGTGCCACTGGCTATGTGGTTTCAGCTCTGACTGCCCAGAGGACCCTTCTACCCACTTTCTCTTCCCTCAGCTGATACACAGGTCACCAGCAAGCAAGGGCCTCAGACCTCTGAGGGAGAGGTCTTTGACCATGAGAACATTTGGAGCAGAAACGGGTGTCGTGAGTTGGAGCGAACATTGGAGAAGAAAATACCGCAAATTCTACGGGACGCCCCCCCCTCCCCCCGTGCAGTTCTCATATGCGTTTTGTGCAGTCAGCAAGTCTCTGGTTTTTCCACACCCTTCAGACGTTAGCTGCTCGTGTCAAGCACTGTGGGTACATCAGATGGAGGGGAAGCCTCCTTATAGTTTCAGGCTGGGTTTTAGAACCACATGATTGTAGGGCTGAGCTCAGCAGGGCTGCACTGAAGAGCAGACTGCATATCCCTCATGCTGCCCACATTTCAGAGACTGATAAAATATTGCCCCTGGGGATCTTAAGGGGAAAACACAGCGGCACACGCTGCCCTAAGGAGCAAGCCTGTGAGCGATCTTATCAGATGCCAAGGAGCCCATCTTGCACAAAATGCTCAGATATGATTGAAAGAAAATCTAAGAGGCCTTCATGCTATACACCCAATGAGACTCTTGAGCCCTAGAACATAGGTCTGCACACACACACACACACACACACACACACACACACACGAACAGAAGTCTTCATGGCTTCTCTTAAGTCACAACACAAACTCTAAATTACCAAGCAGGTAAATGCCAGGTCAGAAAAAAATCAACTTGGGCCTCAGAGGGCCAAGTGCAGGACATATATGGGTAAGAGGCAAAGGAGAAAGACTGGCAGGGAGGAAAACAGATCCTCACTCCTCTCCGCCTATCAACATTCCCTCCCAAACCATGTCCAGATAGAACAAGGGCAGATATTGCTGAGACATGGAAGACGTGCATAGAACAAAAGCACAAAGGGTTTGTAAGGTTTCCCTCCCTGCCCCCAGCTACCAAATGCTCAGCAAGAAAAGCCGCAGCCTCACTGGGCACATCTGGTTTCAGTTACCTGTGCCCGAACCACGGAGAGGCAGAGCTCGAGCTGACTCCGTGGTTTAAGGTCTGTCAGAAGGGCTTATATGGAGGTAGAGGGACAGAATGTGGACGCCTCTGGCAGCAATAGTCCTGATCACCACACGAAGCCTCACGGATGACATTTGGGCAGAGCGAGACTGCACTGCTAAACGTGATCCCTGCAAAAGTAAAAGCCACCGAGGGGGACCGTGACCTGATAGATGAGCCCAGCTACCCACGTGGCTCAAATGCTAGTCGGAGCAAAGAGTTACAAACCCACACTGCTGCCACCATGCTTTCCCTGCAGTGCTGGAAAACATTCCCGCAGATTGTCCTCAGACCCCTCCCTTCCTTCAGGGCTTCTCTAAGATTTTCTGTCGTACCAGCAAGTGATATACCAAAAATCACGATCCTCCCAGGCCAGAATCCGAACCCTACTCTCACCAGATAGTCAAGCCTGGCACAGCTCCCAAACTCTACTCCATCCCTTTTCTGTTACTAACACAGTTGTACAAGGAAAAGCGGTATTTTTAAAACTTGCTTTAGTGGCAGGTGGTCGCGCACCCGTGATCGAGGTGGGAGCAGACAGATCATGATTTCAAGACGATCCTGAGCTGCACAACACACCTAGGTCAACCTGAAACCGCATGCCATTATCTCAAAATAAGTAATCTGCTTTAGTAATCCAGTGATTTCATTACCACTTTATATTTAAAAATGTCTCAAATTATTAAAATATACGTATTTATTTGAAAAGTACTGTCAGTCAGGCAATGGTGGCACACACTTTTAATCCCAGCACTCGGGAGGAAGAGGCAGGCAAATGGAGTGAATTTAAATTACTCAGTGCTTTCAGCCCCTAGTAAACCATAGGGCCAACAGTGAGACAGACACAGGGGTAGCTGTGGACCAAGAGCTTGAGGCCAGAAATTGGCTCTAAAGGGCAATGACCTACACTGTTTTCCTATAGACAGAGCAAGCAGTTTTTCACAGAAGCTCACCCTTCTGTGACTCAGGGGGTCACTTCATGAACCCCAGGAGCTTCTCAAGCCACAGCACTGAAACCATCCACCGCATCTGCATCTCTCAAGCATGTCCTGGTTATAAGTTCCTAGAAAATACATCTTGGTTGAGCAGATTGCAGAAGAACCAAAAGGGAAAGAAAACGTGAAATTCCACTCTGGCTGACAGATTACCTAAATAGGGCTTAAAGAGATCAATGAAATGATATAACAATATAGTACCAGGTTCTTCAAAAAAAAAAAAAAAATACAACCAGTATCAGTGTGTTCAGTGTGAGCACTTCTGGATATCGGCAGAGAAAATCAAGTTTTCCAGCTTTACCTTGTCAGTAGAAGCAATCAACCATTCCGTCACCTACACAAGACATCAGACCCCACAGCTGACTCTGGGTGTGTGTAATAGTGCTACCACCCCAATTTGTAAAGAAGGAGCTGACTGAAGTGGAAGTTTCACAAGGCTCACTTGAGTTATGTGATGTTTTGCTGGAGGCTGGCTTGTGAGAGGGCACAGGATGTTTTCCTGTGAGCTCTCTTCGGGAGAAGGGCGTGACTTTGGCCAGCTGAGAACACCTGTGGGTGAACTCCGAGGAGAGGAGATACGCAGAAGCCCATTGACAGCGAGACATCACTTTTTGGATCGACATCACTACACTGATCCTCATGCTTCAACACTTGACTTCTCAGAGAGAAATGTTCCAGAGAGCTTCTCAGGGTGATCCAACTGAGTCTTCTGGCTTTTGCTGATGTGTCCCGATCTTCTGAATTGTGCTGGTTTGTATTGCTGCTTGGTGTTGACCGTTGGACTGCATTGCTGGTATCCGGACAACAAAGAGTGGACTCATCCCAAAGAACTACCTCTAAAAAGGTCTACAATGCCCTCTACCTAATAACCTTCTTTCTCCCCTACCCCTGGTCAGTGTGTGGGAGGGAGGTAGAAGCATTAGGAACCCTAAATAAAGTAGGTCTGGTGAAAAATCTAAGCCTACAGCTGGCCAATCAGATATAAGGAAGAAAGTGTGTACAATTGACCACACCAATGGTTGCCCAATAGAGTCATTGCTGCTCTACCAGGATTCTCCATGGCCCCAAGTGTGATCATGTGATTATTTCTCAGTATTTTCTGCCTGGATAGATTCCAGACACCACCTGACAATAAAATAAAACAGAATGTATTTCTACTTAATAGTATTAGTCTTAATTTAAAGGCAATCTCCTTTTATTCTCTACATGCTATCAAAATGGGCTTGAAAAAAAAAATTGAGACAAGGTTTCTCTGAGTAGCCCTGGCTGTCCTGGAACTCATTCTGTTGACCAGGCTAATATCAGACTCAGAGATCTGCTTGCCTCTGCCTCTGGAGTGCTGAAATTAAAGACATGTGCCACCATACCCCAGCTAGGCTTGGAGACCTTTAAAGAATTCTTAAATGCTGAAAGAATTTCTTCCTCCACCTTAAATCTTTTTTCTTAAACTCATCTCTTTACTCCATAGAATATTTAATTTTATTTTAACCAATGCTATATACATTTTTTGCTCCTGAAGCCAAACACACTTGTTTTCATTCAAACTTGGAAAATATTTAACTTTGATAAGCCTCAAAAGGGCATGAATGAAAAATCTCTAAGCTTCCCTTAAAGTTCTAGAAGTCTATCTTATCCCTAATGAACAAAAATCATCCAACTACATTATACTCTAGAACAGGATAATCCACGGAGAAAGTACCCAGGTCGTCATGGTTTGGGAGGAGAGAAATGATGGCACAGAGCACAGAAGTTTTCAGGGCAGTGAAACTACTCCGGGCAATACTGAAGTCTACTCAAGTGAATATGTGTCCTTGACAGTTACTAAAAGCTGTCCAACACCAGGAGTCCTGGTGTAAGCTATGGGCTTTGGGTGATAATGAAGTATTGGCATCTAGTCCCTGGCGGAGGATGCTGAGAACCATGAGCCTGGTAGAGATGCTGGAGCAAGGGCAGAGATTATATGGAAGCAATCTGTACCTTTTGCTCAATTTTGCCGTGTAAACCTAAAATTGCTTTCAATAATAAAGTCTATTTTAAAAGAATTTTATTACTCTGTGTGTGGGTAAGTGTGTGTGTCTGCACACACATGTGGTATAGTACAGGTGCCCATGGAGGCCAGAGGTGCTGGGTTCCCTGAAGCTAGCTGTGAGCCACCTACTACGGGTGCTGGGAACTGAACTTGGACCCTCTGCAAGAGGGTTCACTATTAAGCTCTCAAGTCTACTTTCTTTAAAAAAGAATTTTACCCTCCAGATATTAAAAATAAAATAATAGTATATATCCTCCCTCTTAAAAATGAGATACATCATTGAAAAAGTTAATTCCCCTGCAAGAAGAAAAGTAGAAGCATAAAAGCAGCTACTTTGTAAGGCCTGCTTATACATCACAGAGCACTTGGCAGAGAGGATGTGTGTTTCTGTTTGGTCTAGAGATGAGCAAGAGAGACCAGCCAACACTAGTCGTCAGACATTGGTGTTATATTTGAAAACCCATTCTTGCTTCATTTTGTTTTGTTGAGACAGGGTTTCTCTGTGTAGCTGTGGCTGTCCTGGAACTTGCTCTATAGACCAGACTGGCCTCGAACTAAGAAAACCACCTGCCTCTGCTTCCAGCGTGTTGGGGTTAAAGGTGTGCACCACCACTACCCAAAAAATGCAATCTTGATCAGGCAAATCTGTTCAACGTCCCCAAGCAAACACGCATCATTTGGATCTCACACACAGGAAATTCTACCCCATTTATCCTAACGTAACCAGACACTCCAATCTAGTACATCCAGAGACTTTGGTTAATGTAGAAACCAACAAACCAACTAAAGTAGCCATCAGATGTACCTCCGCCCCTCAAGCAAGTAGTTTACTGGTGTTCCATTACGAAAGCAAGACCTGAATGCTTCAATATGCAAACTAAGCTTTTTTTTGTATCTAGGTGATTTTTGCTTTAATATTGGCTTTAATCACATTTATAATCCACTTCTGGTGCTTTGGATTAAAAAAAAAAATGGTCCTCATAGACTCACAGAGTGTGGTATTATTAGAGGTGTGGCCTGTTGGAGTAGGTGTGGCTTTGTTGGAGAAAGTAAGTCATTGGAGGAGGGCTTTGAGGTTTCAGATGATCAAGCCAAGCCAAGCGTCACTCTCTCTTCCTGCTGCTTGCTGAGTCAGCTACCCCTCCAGCACTGTGACTGCCTGTGTCACATGCTTCCTGCCATGATGATAATGGACTAAATCTCTGAACCTGTAAGCCAGCTCTGAATTAAATGTTTTCCTTTATAAACATTTGCTGTGGTCATGGTGTCTCTAAACAGCAACAGAACAATGACTAAGACACTATTGCTTACATCCTGCTATCAGTCAATCCCTTCCACAGAGTGGAACATGAGGAGGAGCCATGAAGACCACATTCAATAAATCTGAGAGGAAGTCTCCAACAGACCCCAATAAAGGTTCAAGTATTAAAGAAAATACTTCCCCAATCTAATACATACAAAGCCAACTCTTCATCATAACTCGCTGGAACTGTACTACAGAACAATCATGAAAACTACATTTAAGTTCATCGATTTGAGTGTGTCGAGCTGTGACATCTGCTCCCCATCTCACCCTTCAAATGTTAAAGTTTCAACACAATTGCAACATGGAGTTTCAAAAGTCAACTGCACTTCCTGTGAGAATTACATGTCTGTCATTCATGGCCACCTGAGGGGAATCCAGGGGAGAAGAGTATGAAGACCCTACGTTAACACCAGCTCTTCCAGCCTTCTCGTGATGGGGAGGTTCCTTGGAGTACAGGCAGCTTAGTGGAAGGCTGCAGCCAGAGATCACCTTGTGGGAATAGCGCTTCAACTCTTCAGGTACCCCATGTGGATACCTTCCAGATACAACTTCCCTTCTGCTTCCCTCTTCAGCATCTTCCTTCTCCTCCCGGATCCAAGGCAGAAATACTCCTCACCTTCTGAGATTCTGACCAAGGAAACTGACCCTCGTGTGCAAAAAGACCACAGTGTCTAAGAAATGTGTCATTCGAGGGAGGGGGCTTCAATAGGGATATATAATGAATAAATTGTGAAGAAAAAAGAAAAAGAAAAAAAGAAATGATCCAAAAACTCATAATCAGCCCAGGTCAGGAAAACATCCTTCCATAAACAGCCCTGGGCGAGCTTATCAGCAAGTTCTCCACAAACACGTGAGCTAATCTTTAAACTGCATATCAGGTGAGGACTAGGAAGCTAGACGAACCCCAGGTAGCTTTCATTAGCTAAGCAAGACTTAAAAGCACACAAAAGGCTCCTCTTACATGGCATTCAAAAATAGAAAATTGAAATTTGTGCACTAGAGGGCTGTGATCCAAGGAATAGCAAGATCACTCATGAAAATGTACCAAAAATGGCTAAAGATGTTAGCAATTTAGGACCTGCTGACATAAATTGGTGAACAAAATGTGGTAATATAAATTATTGACCTGCATGCTTTTTCTTTACTGCTAAATGCCATCTTTTCAATATTTGGGTTTCTGGTTCAACAGAAGCCACGAAAATACTTCATAGTATAGGAGCGTTATTCAACTGCATATTGTCTATTTTAAACACTGGTGAACAATGGTCAAAAAATAATTTCCTACTCCTAGATCAAGAAATGTATTTCAAATAAGAACATCTTACTTTGCATGCTCTAAGAATATTTAATCCAATTTTTAAGATACGTGTTGATATGTTGTTAATAATCATTACAAAGACAATCCTAAAATTTATCATAGAATAATTGTTTTAAACACATCACAGTAAAAGCAAGGGCAGGTACCTAAGAGGGTTTGAAGAAAGGAAAAGGGAGGGGAACATGATGCAATTATAATCTAAAAAATTTATTAATTATTTTATAAAAATGTATCACAGCATTTTGGTATATGCTTTCAATCCCAACACTCAGGAGGTTAAGCCAAGAAGGTGACAGGTTCCAGGCCAGCCTGGGCTGAAACCTTGTCCCCCACCCAATAAAAGCACCACATTTGAATAAAAAAGAAACACTATAAAATCTGGACTACTAACAGGCACATCCGATCACAATTGTTTAAATTCCAGTCAATACAATTTAAACAGTGATACCATGTTTTCACTTTAAATATCAATATTTACATTGAGCCAAAAATTACATCCTTTGTATCTTTCTAACTTTATGATGAAAATCTTTAGACATCCAACTTAAAAAAAAACCTTTCAGGGGCTACACAATTTATAAAAACCTCATAGTGGTTGGGGATTGAGGTAAAAATGTTCCACTGAGATGTTCTGCAATCGGGCTCGGTAATCGACCCAGGACAGCCTCCTTAAAGAAAAAGCAAAAAGCTTGAAACTGAGAGCTCCCAGGAAGCATGATTTCCTACCCAGGTCTTTTAAAAGCTGCTTCCGTGAAAGCCAGTCTGAAATCCTCAAAAGAGCTGGAGAACTGGCTCAGTCCAAAGCATGCTTGCTGGGCAAGCATAAGACAGAAAGTCATATCCCTGCAGCTACCTAAAAAGCCCTGCACAGCAGAGCACACCTGTAACCCTAGTGCTGGGTGGGATGGGAGGGAGGGGGAGAGAAGAGCATCTCTGGGGCTTACTGGCCTGCCACTAGTCTAGCCAGTCAATGGTCTTCGAGGTTCAGTGGGAGATCTGTCTTCAAAAATAAGATTTGTGTGGTTGACCAGCACACAGGAGGCAGAGGCAGGAGGGTTTCTGTGAGTTCAATGCCAGCCTGATCTTCACAGTAAGCTCCAGGCCAGCCAGGGCTTCATAGAGAGTAGTCTCTGTCTCAGAAAAAAATAAAATAAAATAAAATAAAATAAAACTAATAATAAAGACCTTTGCTGCACAAATTTGGTGACCTGAGTTGGATCCCTGCAGGCCAAATAAAGATGGAAAGAAAAAAACAGACTTCACAAAGTTATTCTCTGCCCTTGACACATTCACTATGACAGGTGTGCCCACACACACACATGTTTCTTGCACACAAACTGCACACAAAAATAAATAATAAATAAATAAATGCGATAGAGATACAATTGAGGAAGACCCAAGTTCAACCTCTCATGTCTGCTCATATACACAATATTTTCACACATCTATACAAACATATGAATACATACAAACATACACACGGACAAGACAAAACCCTTAGAATGCGGAAAGTGATGAACAAAATAAAATTTCTAGGAGCCGGAGAAATGGTTCAGCGGTTAAGAGCACTGTCTGCTCTTCCAGAGGATCCACTTTCAATTCCCAGCACCCACATGGTAGCCCATAGCCAGTTCCAGGGGTATGACACCCTTTTCTGGCCTCCACAGGTACCGGGCATACATGTTGTGCACGGATACACATGCAGGCAAAACACCCATACATATAAAACGATAGAATAAAAGGAGCAGCTTTAATTCCCCCGGAGCTAGGGAGAGGAGGTCAAGTGCTTGCTGGGTTAGCACTGTAAAGACTTAAGTCTCGCTCCCCAGGGCCCAGGGGCAAAGCCAGGCCCAGGAGCCCGGGCCTGCAATCTCAGCACTGCAGGGGGAGTGACAGGAGGACACCAGGCTCGCCAGACGGCTAGTGTGGCCAGGCAGCGTGATTCGTGTTCATGGAAGACCCTGTCACAAAAACTAAAGTGGAAAACGATAGAGGAAGACACATGACACCAAGCCCTGGTCTTCTCGAGCTATCTCAGGCACAAACACGCATGCACGCACACGCTGGTAAGGTTCCTTTTCCACGCTGCCGCCACCAGTGAGTGCTGGAGTGAAAGGGAGCTTTCTCAGAACTGTCAGTATCTTAGCTGCACACCAAGGGTGCAGCTACGGGCTCTCCACTGTACATATTTAAGAAGTTACCAATAAGAGATTCCCTCCATGGGCCAAAGAGGTAGATGAGGAAGTAAAAGCACTTGCCACCAAGAGTGCCGACCTAAACTCCAGCCCTGGGCCTCATGTGGTAGAAGAAAAAAAAGAAAAAAACCTGCAAGCTAGCTGACCTGTGACCACGCACATGCGCGCGCGCGCGAACACACACACACACGCACGCACGCACGAACGCACGCACGCACGCACGCACGCACACACCTGTCCTCTCTTCTCCCCATCTCCTACACAGACAATGAATAAAATAAAATGTGTTAAATTCCATACTCCTCCCTACAGAATGGCAGTACCACCAATTCTTTTACAAAGGTTGTTTACCTAATAAAAATTTAACCACTCTCTGACTTTCCTGCCTTCCTGGTAAAGATCGCAGGACAGAAAAAAAAGTAAATTCAAAACACTAAGGAGGACAGCGAAAGCCAGAAGCAGGACCAAGCAGCAGCTCCCTCATTCACTGAGCAGTTCCGGCTCATCCCCT
This sequence comes from Psammomys obesus, assembly GCF_907164565.1. Classification (NCBI taxonomy): domain Eukaryota; kingdom Metazoa; phylum Chordata; class Mammalia; order Rodentia; family Muridae; genus Psammomys; species Psammomys obesus. The sequence continues at coordinate 34,703,388 of NW_026593286.1, read as the reverse complement.
GGGGGGTTAACTGAAGTCTGGTGGAGCAAAAGCGGGGCGCCAACGTTTTCCCCCAGAAGTGACGAGCAATGGGTGGCTTAGCAAAGCGCCTTCCACGCAAAATACTAATCCGGAGGCTAAAGGTGGACTAAGACCAGAGAGACACCAAGAAGCCTCGCTTTCCTTCCACCAGGACAGGGACTTGCTCCAGCAGCCTTCCCTTCAGAGAGCCCACCCTGGCTCCCACCCAACTCTAGGCAAGAAGACAAGGGCGCTGCCCGGGCCTTCGGGAGGCAAGGGCCCGGGAAGGCCGCGGTGTTTTACAGCTGAAGTTCCCTGGGACTATCCCGTGCTGCACCCAAAGGGGATCGTAAGGCGAGAGCTCTGGCCATGCAGCGGAACTCCCTCATCCAGGCCTGCTGAGAAGCGAGCTACGTGTTCTGAGCCGGAGAGTGCACACTATGAGACCCAAAAGTAATTACCCAGGCGTCTGCCTGAGAACTCATTTTCAGGGCTGGTTAGTGTTTCAGGCTGCATCCCGAATGTAACCATAAACATGACACGTGATGTCTTAAGTGGTGTTTAAGAACAGGACAGGCAAACGAAATGCACCTCGGATCTAGCTGGAAACAGCAGTCTGCAAGCTAAGTAACAAACAGTGGCCTCAGTTTCCCCTATAAAAAACGGAAATGGGAGTAGACCCCTCCTGTCCTCTCACTTGGGATGTTCTTCAGGAAGCGTCAGGGGCTCCCCAGAGGATTCTTCTCAAGTTAAACACCACACCAGTCCACTTGTAAATCTTCTCATAAGCAAATATCATTGGCCTTTAATGCTTTACCTCGTGGCTAAAGAGAACGTGAACAATGTCAAACGACCTCGGCCCTCACTCACCAAAGCACCCCAACTTCTCCTAGGACCAACTGCAATTCCAGGTCTAAAGACTAAGTGACCCAGAGCAGAGGAAGGGACGGGAGGCAGGGCCTCCTTATGTGATGATAGAATGAACACACGCTGGACTCACAGATCCACAGAGGCACACTCTCACCCGAATGCGCAAGACACACGGAAATTACCACCACACAAGCCTTCTAGAATAGCAAGAAATATAAACCGACGGCACAAATAGGTTTGTATTTTTTAATAGCTGACTTTACAGTCAAAAGATCCTCTTTAAAATTAGCGTTCTATAAATTAAAGTCATTTTCAGATCTAATTTCTACTCAAACTAAAAACAGTATTTAAAAAGAAAGAAAAAAAGGAGAAGAAATAATAAGATTCTGTTTTGCTCTCAAACGCTGGAGCACCTCCCTATCTGGGCTCTGTGAGCGCATTAAAAGTGCATATTAAGTTTTTCTGGTCCACATCAAAAGTCTAAACATGAGTTTAAAAGGCAAGTGGTGTAGAGAATAAACACATGGGTCCTTCTCTACCAAGCTCCTGGAGGGAGAGAAAGTTGGACTGCAAACAAACTCCTGTTTAAAAGGGGATTTCCTTTATCTAATAATCTGTTTTGATTTTATGTGCATTGGTGCTGTGCCCGAGAGCGTGCATGTGTAAAGGTGCCAGGTCCTTGGGAACAGGAGGTAAAGACAGTTGTGAGCTGCTTTGTGGGTGCTGGGAATCGAACTCAGGTCTTTTTTTTTTTAATTTTTATTTTTATATCAATTACACTTTATTCATTTTGTCTCCCCCCATAAACCACTCTCTCCTCCCCTCCTAATCCCACCTTCCCTCCTCCTTCTTTACGCATGCCCCTCCCCAAGTCCACCGATAGGGGAGGTCCCCCTCCAGGTCTTTCTGTAAGAGCAGTAAGCACTCTTAACCACTGAGCCATCACTCCAGCCCCTAAAGCAGGATTTCTTACATGAGAAGTGTACCCAGAAAAGAGCCTACTTTCTCCTGGAGAAACTTGGCCACAAGAATTCCCATCACACTCTAATTGAACCTACACTAAAGCACAACCCAGGGAATCCATGTAACGCCCACCCTCTGAAGCGTGCGGTCCTGAATCTGGCCTGTGGTGACACCCAGGCCCCAAAAGCTCTGTCTTCAAGGGCTGGCTAGTAAATATTTTCAACCTGACTGGCCCTACAGTCTCTGCTGCAACTTCTCAGCTCCACTCTTGCCACCTCCGAGTGACACCAACAGTGCAAACAAACCAGGAGGGTATGCTCCAGCACAACCAAAATACAAATTTATTAACATTCTTCATGTTGTAAAATACAAGTATTTACAGCTATTTAATAGCATAAGGAATATTCTTAGCCCATAGGCATTAAATGCAGGTAGGCAGTGGGCCAGATTCAGCTAGTAAACAAAAGTCCGCCAACCCTTACAGTTATAGCTGGCTCAAGCCCCTGTCCAACCATGTAAACCAACTGCCTATCTCTCACCCTCCTAAAGAAGTTTTTATTTCTGCCTGATCGTTTTACTAGTGGCTGAAGAATCCTAGGGAAACTTTTGTTCTTACAAGAAAAAAAAAAATCTAAATCCATTAACTGTTCTGTGTGAAAGTAGCTGCCGTTATCAGCTTGGCTTCGAGGAGGGTCTTTTACACCATGGTCAACAGAAGCCGGATGGCCTTGTTCACATATGGACGCCTGTCACGGTTGCAAAGAGGGTAGCCATGGCAGAAAACACTACTCCTGTCCCTCCACCCTCCCCCTGTTCCTGCAAAGAGCTGTCTGCTCTCCCTCCTCCTCCTCCTCCTCCTCCTCCTCCTCCTC
>NW_026593286.1:34668963-34700583 GCF_907164565.1 Psammomys obesus | reverse complement strand
TCCTCCTCCTCCTCCTCCTCCTCCTCCTCCTCCTCCTCCCCCTCCTCTCCCTCCTCCTCCCCCTCCTTCTCCTCCTCCTCTGTACCGCTGGGACTGTACTAGGTCTAGTCTCTAAGAACCCTGAGAGTATGCTCTGTCTTAAAGATACAGCAGCCTGGAAAGGAATCTGCGCCAGGCCACAGTTAATATGTGCCTCACACCATCCCCGGCCTATACAGCACAAGACTGTGGAGACTGTGGCACAATAGGCATCTCTTCATCATGCGGCATCAGCTGGCATTACCTGGTAACCGCACACAGAAGGGCTCAGGCAGGCTGCGTGGACGTTTGCTGTGGAACAGTGCTTATCACACACGTGTCTTAGTGCCAGTGGAAGGGAGGACAGCAGGACTTGGCGGAGTCATTTGCTGAGACCTGGGCACCGCCGGCCCCACTGGGTGCTTTGTGATGACAGCTGGAGCAGAGGCAACCCCAGGCTTCCTAGAAGGTAGGCCTGGGGACAGCCGATCCCACGGTCTCTGTTTTCTAGACAGTTTGGCTCATTTGCAGGGCTGATGAATGGCGCTGCTGAAGGTGGCTGCTGAATGGCGCTCAGCTCCATCAGCAGCCGACAGCACTGGCCCAGAGTGCCTGCTCCTGAGGGGCCTCTCTGCCTTAATTACAGAGCCACCACGCTCAGCTAGTCAGTCTGGTCCCAGAAACTCCAAAGTCCTACCATCTGCGGGGCTCGGGAGCAGTCTAAATGGACGTTGGGATGAGGCAGGACACGCCCAGGTTGGCAGTTCAGTGACCTTAGATCATGATGCCGGCTACTAAAATGGGGGCGGGCACTTTCCTGTTGATGCCATCCAAAGGGAAACTGAGACCCAAGGAGATAAAATTACTAGCCAGGATCTCCCAGCCAATTCATGGTGGGAAGGGAGCCAAGAAAACAGTATTCAGTCTCTAGAAAGGCTGGACTGGAAAGATAATACTGTGATTTTTTTTTTTTAATGACCTTGTCCTTAGCTCACCAGGAGAGAGGAGGGTGCTTAAAAACAGAGATGTCACAAGGAAACGTTCTTAGGTGCAGAGGTGCAGGAGCCCCAAGACTTCCTTCCTGCTATGCAAAATCATTTCTCTCCGTCAGTCACCACACCCGTTCTCAAGACCTTCTGCTGGGCCACAGAACTCATGGGCCCTCTAAGCTGCAGCTTCCAGTTACGAATTGGCTTAACTAACAGCCTCCTCTGTCAGTCCAGCACCCTGGGAAGTGTTGGGCAGCCGAAGCATCCTGGCTCGTGTTGATTGCTCCAGGGAGAGGATAAATGATCAGGGTAGCACGAAGTTCGAGAACATCATTGTGCAGCTAGCCCCGCCCCCCGGAAACCCACAGAGTCCACCTCCTGTCAGTCTTTATCTGCTCCTCTCCTCTGCTTCTTTTTCTTCTGCTTCCTTTTTCCCCTCCTCTTTCTCATCTTCCTTTTAAGTTTTGAAACCTAGTCTCACTTAGCCCAGGCTAGCCTTAAACTCACTGAGGCAGATATCCAATGCTGTTGTGGGCTCACAGTTGCAAAGACAATGTCCTGTCTGGAGGCCTCATTTCATGGCACCCCTTACCCATCATCCTGCTTTAACTTCTTTCTGCCCTCTCTCTCGTGAACAAACATCTTGGCCATTTGAAAGAAATGCCAGTCACACAATAGTTGTATGCAGTGAGTTGTATGAGCTCAGACTGGCCATGGACTCATGATCCTCCTGCATTATAATCACAAATACTGAAAATGCAGATGCACACAACCACACTTACTCAATTCATCCATTTAAAAAAAAAAATCTTTCACCTCCTGGCTCTCTTCCCTTTCTCCTGCTTTTCTTTCATTGCTCTTTTTTTTTTTCTTTTTCTTTTTTTTTTTTTTTTACTGTTACTGTTTTGTTCTTATTTTCATTTTTCTATTACCTTGCTACATTTTGCTCTTAATTTCTACTGGTGAAACAAGTATGTTTTAAATTAAAACATACAGATGTATCCAATTATGTTTGGCCTATATCCTCTTTTAGCAATGCCCCATCACTGAAAAAAAAAAAAAAGAGTAAAAATTAAAATGACATTTTACAATGTATCCTTTCTGTCCTCCATCTGATATTTTTAAACAATTTTCTTCAGAGAGCTTTATGGATTGGGATTTTGGTTTTGTTGTTGTTTGATAATGGTTTCCTTCGACTCTCCCATCCCCCATAGGACTATGGCTGAGCCTTGGACCTCATGACTGCTAGGCCTTCGTTCTAGCACTGAGCTACAGCCCCAGCCACCGTTTATGGTTTCCGTTTACCCCAATAAATATTCATCCACAGCCTGAAATTCTACACCTAAGTCTTTAAGATATTCTGTCATGATAACACTTCTCATGGTGACTTTTTTATGACGATTGTTCCATCAAACTGTTTTGCTTTTACACACTTCCTCAAAGAGACAGTTTTACACTATGTGAAGAGGAAGTGGGGGTCTTGTCATTTTCAAAGTCTTTTTTGACAGCTTAAATCAAGAATGTCTGCAAACTCTAATCTTTTCCACACTTGCCTATCCTAGTGGATCTGTCTCAACGTAAACTTTGTGAGTTAAGTAAACTAAACCAACTGATGAGATAAAACCATCACAAAAGAAAGCACTTTTTAAAAAATTGTAGGACCCAATATGTAGGATACTCAATAGAGAGAGTTCATATAAAAATCAAGTATCTGTGTACCACAGTTGTTAAAGTTACAGAAAAATAAGACAAGATTAAAATTCATAAATTTAAAACAAAACAAAGCAAAAAAAAAAAAAATCACTAAAACCTATTCCAGAGAGCTGCGGTTGACCCTAAAACACTCATTTGCTTAATTTGACAAATGAGGAGCCAAGATTCAGGGACTATTGACTGAGCAGCAATAAATGTCTGCTTACTTGTACAACCACTCTGGAAATCAATCTGGTCCTTTCTCAGACAACTAGGAATAGTGCTTCCTCAAGATCCAGCCATACCACTCCTAGGCATATATCCAAAAGATGCTCAAATACACAATAAGGACATTTGCTCAACCATGTTTGTAGCAGCTTTATTTGTAATAGCCAGAAGCTGGAAACAGCCCAGATGCCCCTCAACTGAAGAATGGATGCAGAAATTGTGGTACATCTACACAATGGAATATTACTCAGCAACGAAAAATTAGGAAATCATGAAATTTGAAGGTAAATGGCGGGACCTGGAAAGGATCATCCTGAGTGAGCTGTCCCAAAAGCAGAAAGACACACACAGTATATACTCACTCATATAGACATGTAATATAGGATAAACCTACTAAAATCTGTACATCTAAAGAAACTAACCAAGAGAGAGGACTCTGACTAAAATGCTCAATCCCCATCCTGAAAGGCAAAGAGGAAGGATATCAGAAGAAGAAGAAAACAGGAAACAAGCTAGGAACCTGCCACAGAGGGCCTCTGAAAGGCTCTGCCCTGCAGACTATCAAAGCAGACGCTGAGACTTATGGCCAACTGTTGGGCAGTGTGCATGGAATCTTATGAAAAAAGTGGAAAATAGTAAGATCTGGAGAGAACAGGAACTCCACAAGGAGAGCAACAGAACCAGAAAATTTTAACACAGGGGTCTTCCCAGAGACTCATACTCCAACCAAGTACCAGGCATGGAGATAACCTAGAACCCCTGCACAGATATAGCCCATGGCAGTTTAGTGTCCAAGTGGGTTCCATAGTAATGGGAAGAGGGACTGCCTCTGACATAATCTGATCACCTCCCCTGAGGGGGGAGCAGCCTTACCAGGCCACAGAAGATGACAATGCAGCCACTCCTGATGATATCTGATAGACTAAGATCAGAAGGAAGGAGAGGAGGACCTCCTCTATCAGTGGACTTGGGGAGGGGCATGCATGAAGCAGGGGAAGGGAGGGTAGGATTAGGAGGGGAGGAGGGAGGGGCTTATGGGGGGATACAAAGTGAATAAACTGTAATTAATAAAAAAAATTTTAATCTTAAAAAAAATAAATGTCTGCTTATTTGGGGTTCTTGAACATTTCTGGCTTAAGTGTCACAGGTTCCCCATTAAGCAAATATTACTGTACCCATTTTACAGTCAAGGACAGTTGGGTCATAGGAAGATGAAGACAGAAGCTAAGAGCAAAGCTATATGTGCATCCCAGATTTCCAAAGATCAGTTTCAGTCTTCTCCTATATAGTGCTTATGAAACCTATTTAAACCAGATGCCATATTTAAAGTATATATGCAAAATTCAGTACTTGATCGAAGGCCCTTGGCCAAAAGCCAGACTTCAGAAGAAAACTGTTGCTAACATTAGCAACTAAAATGCTATGCTCATCTCAGTGGCCCCAAGAAATAAGTACTTAGAAGCTACAAAGTATCTAAAATCTTAGTTTCTCTCGATTGCTAGTGACTGTTCTACTTATTAAAATTGAAGGTGCCCACTTCCTAGCCTTGTGGCCTTCAGTATCCTTAAATCTAGACTCAGTTAAGAAGGCCATTTCACATGTGTAGAAATAAATGACAGTATTTTGGTGTGACTAAAGCCTAAAACCACTGAAAATGACGAGCAGTTCCACTCACTGTGAGGACAGGTGTGTCGTTTAGTTACACTGACCTTGTAGCTTCTCACTGTTCTGTAAAGCTCTGCAGCGGAAACAAAAGCCTGTTTTAAAGGCTGCTTTAAGCAAGGTTACTTCTGTCAGCTCTGATACCTAAGTTCCTGCCCAAATATCTGAACTAACCTATCAAACAGGGACAAGCTGAATCCAAGTCCTCTAAAGCTGGGGCTCTTGCCTCGAGATGTAGCCCACTTCCCTAGCTCAAAGCCCTGGGTTTGATCCTGAGCACCACAGAAACCAGGTGTGGCAGCACAGGCCTGCAATGCCAGCGCTCAAGGGGTAGAGAATCTCAAGTTCAAGATCATCCTCAGCTATACATCAGGTTCAAGGCCAGCCTAGGCTACATGAGGCCTTGTTAAAAAGGATGAAGAAAAGAGAGAGAAAGGGAGCCAGGAATGGTAGTACAGGCCTTTGATCTCAAAACTCAGGAAGCAGAGGCAGGAGAATCTCTGTGCGTTTAAGGTAGCCTGGGCTACACAACAAGCCACAGGGCAGTCAGGACTACACAGGGACCCTGTCAAAAGAGAGAGAAGGAAGAAAAGGATAAGAAGGAGGAGAGAGGGAAAGATAGGAAGGGAAAGATCGAGGGATTCTAAATCAGATGATCAACTGTCACATGAGTTATGAAGGATCAAGGCTAAGTCAATAGCTACTAGGGTCCTCACAACCAGCTGAGACCTGTATTCCACTGGACAGCAAACCCAGCAACAACTTGTGCCTTGTTGTTTGAGGTTTTTTATTATTTTTTTATTTTATTTACTTTGGCGTTCTGCCTCCATTTATGTCTGTGTGAGTGTGTCAGAGCCCCTGGAACTGGAATTACAGAGAGTTGTGAACTGTCATGTGGGTGCTGGGAGTTGAACCTGGGGCCTTTGGAAGGGCAGACAGTGCTCTTCACTGCCAAGCTATCTCTCCGGCCCAATTGTTTGGGTTGTTTGTTTGTTTTTGGTTGTTTTTGTGGTTTTTTTCCTGGTTCTTTGTTGTTGTTTGTTTTTTGAGACAGGGTCTCACTCCGCAGCCCTGGCTGACACGGCGCTCACTATGTTGAGCAGGATGACCTCAGACTCAGAGAGGTCCCACCTGACTCTGTTCCCTAAGCACTGAGGTTCAAAGTAAGCCCTACCACACCCTATTCAGACAGTGACTTTCTGGCAATCAAACAAAGACGCTGAGAACTCTTCCAAAGACAAGCTGTCAGGCAAGAGGGGACAGCACAGACAGAGCCCAAGAAGTGGAAGAGTGAGGAATTGCTTCTGGAAGTGCTGTGGCTTAAATTGTTAGGTACACCTTGGCAAGTAATAAAGTTTTTGTGGCTTTGCTTCTTAATTTGCCAGAAGACTCTCTTCTTAGAAATAGTTGCAATATCACCCTCATGTTAACCATCAAATATCCAGTCAGCATTCAGTTTTCACCAGTTTATTTTATAAATGTATATCTTTGCTTGTTGCAATCCGAATCAAAGTGTTCCCCGACTGCTTGGGTGAGTGTTAAATCTCTTTAATCTACACGCTTACACTTGCTCTCCCCCACACCCCGACTCATCCCATCTTGCAACTGATACTCTTTGTAAAATCGGGTAATCTTATAGGTTGTTTTTTTTTTTTTCAATATCCTGCATATTTAGCTTTTTACTTTAAAAATAACTTTATCAAGTTAGAAAGAGAGCATCTCAGACCTCAGCAATATTTCATCCATGTCGTGTGCCACCGAAACCATCCAGGTTCTCACCGTGAAGTCCTTGCTGTTCCTGGATACGCATTTGTCTACAAAACACTGCCGGGACCGTGCACTTTTCCACCAAAGCAGGGAGGTCATGGATCCCGGAGACCCCAGAGGCCTCACTTCAACTTACAGATCAGTTTACTTTCTGGAATGAGGCAGGTACAAATTAACTTCTAAAATACCATGCCTGTGAATCAGTGAACGCAATGAGCCTCGCAAGTCTCAGACCCCTCCTCCGAGTATCCAGGACAAGTACTGTTGGTCAGAGGTGGTGAGATGCTGTCATTACTACACCAGCCCCTCTCCTATTCGGTTCATTTATTTCCTTACCTCTTGTCTTCCTACCTAACAGGAACTCTGTGCTTCAATAAGCCCCTCCTCCTCTAACCCCTTCACCTGAGAAGTACACCCTGTCACTCGCCTCCAACTGCTACCAAAGCGTTCCTCCCTAAGGAGCAGCTGGACCTTCTCTGGCTCGCTAAAGCCTTTCCCAAAGGCTCTATGGCTGAACTGTAGCCTACAGTCAGTATCCCAAACGTAGCCTAAACCTGCCAAGATTAGATGAGGGTCTTCCATGCTGAAGGCATCCACACTAGTGCTACACCTAGACCCTGATCACCAAGGAAGGAAGGGTCTCCTGTGACAGTGGCCCTGTCTCAGGGATCATAAGGACTAAGAATGTATTGCCTGGGATTAAGCCCATCCCACTGTGACTCCCAGACTCAGAGGCCCCAAATCAATCCCTCATCTCTGGGTTTTCATCTTTCTTCAAAATGCAATGACAGTCACAACTCTGACGTGATATGCCATTGGAATTAAATCACACTTAAAGAGTTCCATCTCACTTCTAGCCCTCCATCTAGTTCTAACTAACTCATCACGCCTGCTCTCAGCCGTCATTATACACTGAAGAACGGAGGCTTTGGGTGTGGAGAGGTGCGTGACCTAAGTTCCACCACTCTGATTGCTCTGTTGTGAGCACAGTGCAGTGGCCAGGGTCAGACGGGGTGAGACCAGTTGAAGGTGGCTACAAGGGTTCAGGTGGAGATGTGGCCAGACAGCAAGTGAAAAGCAGAAGCAAAGGTTAGATGGCACCGTTAGAGACTGTGTACTAAAATACCCAAAAAGGCTTACTGCTTCAAGGAGTGAGTTCTTCTAAAGAATGTGGATTTAAAGAACTATGGGAATGTATATTTATTTTCACTGACATTGAATACAAGCCTCTTCAGGAACCTGAAACCATTTAACCTTGTTGCCCGCAGAACCAAACTACGGCCCATGTGCACATACACACATCACAGCCACACGCATGGGAGACACGGTAAAGCAAAACTCCATTAGAAGGACTGAGCCCCAAGAGGAACAGGGCAGAGCTCAGGCACTGCCAAGACACCCAGTTCAACGTCTCATTTGACAAAGAGGAACCTAGGACCCACAGACAAGTCTGACCTCCAAGTGTTGGCTAATCATACACCATTCCCCTTGACTTATGCCCACAACACAGATTCCCTCATCCCACCCTCCCCCACCTTCCACAATCAGAGTCAGAACACCTCTACCAGATGGCGCTTGCAACCCACTGTCACCTGCTCAGAGGCAATGTGTGAGGTAAAGGCCAGGTCTAACCCTGGCTTACACACGGCCAACAGGCTCCAGTACAGACTTAACCCATATGAGCCAAACCAGTTCAGTGTCACTGTCAAACCTCGGGTGAGCAGAGGCAAGAGAGGAGTCTACATGTGACTGTGTGCACAGACTTACCCGGATGGTCCGTTTCCAGTCAATATTTAAGAGCACCCTTCTGGTTCTCAAAGGGCCCCGCGTTAGATGAAAGTGACCTGGTCACGAAAGTCTATGTAACTCCCAAGCATTTTTAAATGTTTGCATGCGTGATAGGTCAGGAAGGAAAAACAAAAAGTGAACCAGTCACCAGGACTTTTCATGTACAAAGAAACTTTCAAATGATATTAACTAGCAGGTCCTTAAAATAACTATAGCAAACACCGTAAAAGATTCTAACTACATGTAATTCATCTCTTGGGAGTGGGGCTGCTCATGTGCCACAGCATATGTGCACAGGTCAGAGGGCGACTTGCAGGACTCAGTTCTCTCCTTCTACCACACAGGTCCCCGGGACTGGTGGCAAGCACCTCGCCCAGCGAGCAATCCTCCCAGCGCCATTTTTTTTCTACGCTTTGTTTTAAGATTATTTATTATATAATGTTGTGTTTACATATACACCTGCACGCCAGAAGAGGGCACCAGATTCCATTATAGATGGTTGTGAGCCACTATGTGGTTGCTGGGAATTGAACTCATGACCTCTGGAAGAGCAGCCAGTGCTCTTAACCTCTGAGCTATCTCTCCAGACCCCCAGTGCCATTTTTTTTAAGCACTGGCTTCAAGCTGAAATTTTCTTCGGCAGGTATGGAAAGAGATGTTGTGTCCGGCTTTATTTATATAGTTGGGGGAGGACACACGCGTGCATGCACCACACAGACATGAGGAGATCAGAGGGCGACTCTGTGGGGCTGGCTCTCTCCTGGCCTCTCCGTGGCTTCCTGCGAGCTAACTCAAGCCTCATGCAGCAAGCGGCTTTACAGGTGAGTCGGGCCATCTCACTGGCCCTCTAAGTGCCATGCCTTAAACAACTTTGCAGAGTACAGGATCATCAGATGTCTGGCTGATAGGAATTCATGAGGGGCTGGCCAGGTGGCTCAGTGGGTAAAACGTGCTCACCTTCAAGCCTGGTGCCTGAAGTGTGAGCCTCAAAACCCTCATGGTGGAAGGCAAGAAAAGATACTCACAGCTCTCTGACCCCCACATATGTAGGAACACAACACACAAACACACACATCAAAAACAAAAACAAAAAATAAACAACTAAAAATTTTTAAGTGTAAAAAAAGTTGAAAAATTTACACTAGTATAACTTTTTAAAGTAATTTACCATTACGTTATAAATGTATACGTTAACATATCATATTGATGTTGCTGAAAGATGAACCATTTTCCAGATGTCTCAGCCCCATGTCTTTGTATAAGAACTGTGCGTTTTTGAATTTATGTTTACTCTCTACTCAGAATAGCAGAAGTGAAAGTTAAAGTGTTCTTTTAAGAGAGGAGACTCTGTCTAATCAGGGCTGGACTTTTTTTTTTTTTTTTAAAGGAGTATGCCACCAAGCCTAGCTTTTTTTTTCTTTTTTTCTTTTCTTTTTGTTTTTTTGTTTTGTTTTGTTTTTAGATTTATTTATTTTATGTATATGAGTCTCTGTTTCCATGTACACCAGAAGAGGGAATCAGATTTCATTACAGATGGTTGTGAATCACCAGGTGGTTGCTGGGAATTGAACTCAGGACCTCTGGAAGAGCAGCCAGTGCTCTTGACCACTGAGCCATCTCTCCAGCCCAGGAGCTGGATTTTTTTTTTATCCTGAAGCAGACAGTAAAGTATTTAAGGGAAGCATAACTTTATTTAGAAAAGTCCTTGGTCTAGAAAACAGGTATCAGCTATGTACATCATTCAGGATACTGACATTATCACAAAGGATAGTCTGTACCGGCTAAACAGAGGCTTTAAAGGAAGCACATCAAGATGCCACAAGGAGTTATCTCTACTGTCAAACTCTTCTTCATCTGCTTGGCTGGCTTCCTGATTTCCTAAGGTGACCAGACACTGAAGATGATTACAGGTTCCCATGTTACACAAAAACAAATAAGTAATTAAGAAAAGAATTGACATGGTACCAACACATCATTTGCTGGGTACAGAGGTTAGTGAGACAAGCCAGGTAGAGGCAAAGCAGGCACAGAGACCTCACTGCAGGTCCTCAACTGACAGAGGGGGGTCTGACCCCATGCTGGGAGTGTGGACAGTGCTACCTCTCCAGAGCCTCCCCAGAGCTAAGAGAAGAGACTGAGCTCTCTACGTGCTGCTGCCATTTCAACTGTGGAGAGTACAGCCTGGGGCTCAGAGCCCCATCTGTGTCATCAGCCGCCAGGGGAGGACACTGTGCCTAGTCACTCTCAGGGTGTGTGACCTGAGCAGGTCCCTAGCCTCCCTGTCCTGTTTTCTCAACTGTGAAGTAGGAGTGACACCATCTACCTCCTAGTGTGACTCTGAGGATTAAAGGAGATGATTCACTGCCAAGGCCAAGCACACAGGAAGACCACGATCAACACAAGCCACTGTTATGCACAGGCCGTGAAATATCAGCCGTCAAGTACACTCCCAAAACCGTATCACTGGGTCACAAGCAACCAGAACAGAGTCCAAATGTCAAATTTGTCTTTTTTCTCCTTCACTCCTATAGCTTATACAGTGTTGGCTTGCAATCCAGTTCATAGAGGGTAGCTGAAAATACAGAATAGCTGGATTAAAAAAAAAAAAATTCCAAAGTCCCCACACGGCAGCCAGAAATCCTGCTTTCAAAGTGTCAGGATTTCTAGTCTCTGGTCACTGCCACGGCTGCCAGACAGTGCTTTGGCAAGGAGGTGGCTGACTGGAGTGTGAGCTAGGACTTGGCGAGGAGACACCAAACCATAAGGCCTCCAGGCGGGAAGCTCCAAAGGGCCAACTGCTGAAGCAGTTTGTCTACCAGACTCTTCCTGAGAAATGGAGCCATTCTACTGTCATTAGGAAACTCACATCAGAAAAGCAGACCTTTCAAATGATGGATGAGGCCCCTTCCAGCCTTTGCAACTTTGAAAAGGAAAAACTGAAGGAAAGAGCCAGACTGACATAGCAGTGCACAAAAACGTCTGTAGTGCTCTACCTGTATACATAAGAAATGCACCCTAAAAGTCCAAAGAGAAATCCAATTGCAAAGGGCTCTATGACTATTATTATAATGTAAACACATTGCATTGTATGTGATGAAACCTTCTTCAACCTTATGATTATCTCTCAGTTCTCCCAAGGCGTAAACAAATGTCTTCATGTCCACCTATGAGGAAATGGTTATATTACTATATTAATTACATGCTTAAAGAACAATGTTGCAGAGGGCAAGCAACCAATTCCTCCAGTTGCTAGGAATTGTCGAAGCTTTTTGCCACCACATGCTAGGAAAGCCCCTCAGTCCTGGGCAAACTAAAATGGTCCCAAAAATATTGCCAGAAAGAAAACAACAGCAACAAAAGAATGACAGAAAGACAGACTTGCAAATGCAGAAGTCCTAAGTGTTGAGCTTGACTGTAGCACTAGCTCCCAGTTCCTTCGCACAGTAGAAGACTAAAACCACAGCAGCCTCTCCCTTCCCCCTTACTTTGTAATTTTCCCAAAACAGCTTTTAAAAGGCATATCCCTTCTCTTGCCTGGCTCAGAGATCACTGAAGAACTGGCTGTTGACGTAGTGACCACTGCCCCCAGCCCGGTCCAGCCTTCGGGGGTGATCACCTCTCACTTCACCAACATCCAGAGGCAAAGCAAGACAAATTACGACGCAAGTTATCAGTGACAAGAATGTGTCCTCAAACCAAAAGAATCAAAGAGCTGTAGCCAAGGGCCGGGAACCGCCTTACAAATATTAGGCCGAGATGGCAGCCCCCCCCCCCTTGATAGAGAACAAGCTGCTCCACCACAAACTAAAGCAGGGATCACAGGCAGGTGCAAGATGAGGGGGCGAAGCTCTTCCAGGAGGAGCTTAATCAAGGGGTCCTTATCCTGAGTAGATGAGGTTAAGAGCTGGCTTCTAAGAAGTAAGTTTCAAACAAACAAACAAAAAAAAGTAAGACTATATAAGGCAGGAGAAACGTACTTCCTGGACCTAAAGAAACACTGAAACCATCTTCGCTAACCACTGCACCCACCCCGCCCTACCACCGCCCCACCCAGTCTTCCTCTGGCTTTGTCCCAAAATAGACTGGTGGTTTTTAGGTGTTCTCCAGTCACAGAACTCCTCAGTGCCTTCTGTGTGCCGGGAGACTGGAGTCAAATGAAGGTTATACCTCTTTCTCCCCCGTGGAAACAAAGAGGGTGTGTTTAGAAACATTTGCAAAGATAAACATCTCTGAAAGTCCTTCTCTGATAAGCCCGAGACCGTCCCTCGCTGCTGAGCCCAGTTGCACACTCTTCACCAGGTTTGATGCATATTCGGAGAAAGAGCCTCATATCCCGCTTTAACTCATCTACTGAAAGGAAGGGGGCATCTACCTCAGGGCCTCAAGCTTTCTGCAAGTACAGGAGCCCAGGAGGTGGACACCAACAGCTGAGGATCTTGAGGAAGACTTGCTTGCCTCTCCGGGTCCGCTGTTTTTACTTAAACAATAAGGACTTTAGGATAGATGGCTAGCATCTTCCTAAGTAAGATGCTGCACGGAATTCTCGCATAGATAACCTAACAATGCCTACTGGAACCAGGTCTGTACTCTGCAGATTTGGGGATTTACAAAGTATAAGAATGTGTGCCAGCAACGCTGACCTGACCCAGACACACGACAGTGTGCAGCTTAAAACAAGCAAATGTCTAACAGTTGGCAAAAATGGTGAACAAAGGGTAGAGAAAATCCTAATATCAATTTACAAGCCCTTGAAACGCTCAGGAGCCAATGAGGAGGGGCAGGTTCGCACAATTAACAGCTGCTCTCCCTGCTAAATTTAACAGAGTTTTTTAAACTCGGTGACTTCTGGAAGGGGCGGGGGAGGGGAAGAGAAGGGGGCTGTAGATACGTCCGAAGAGCAAGCTGAGGTCACTTCAATCTCAAGGGGCAAAAACAAATCCTTGTGGTTCACTACCGCAGGCGGAGCGTTTCGGCTGCAGGACGCTCTGGCCGGACACTAAGTAGCAAGAGACCGGAGGCGTCCTCTTAAAGAAGTTTGAGCGGTTTAATCCTGGGGCTGGCCTGGTGGCCATGTGTCAAAGTCGAGACCGCCTCCCTGCTCGTCAGGCCCCCCAAAGTGTTCATTTCAGTGTGCACGAATAAACCGAGAAGTGGAGGAGCACCTAAAGAGCCACGAAGAGATGTTTTGGGTTTTTTTTTTTTTTGTCTCGCAACTTGGTTGGGCTTCTGTGAGTGTCAGTGTCCAGGACATGTAGCCAAGACTGTCAATCGGATTCAGTAAATAATCTCATTGCTTCTAGCCGAACTCCGGGGCAGCCCTGAGTAACGTCTCGGCCAGAGAAGCAACAAAGCTGACGAGCACCGGCGCCTGCGAGCTCACCCTGGGACCTGACTTCACCTCCCCCGGGGAGACCGGGGCCGAGAGAGCGCGCGTCCCTCCGCACCCTCAACCCCGCGCCCCACACCCGCCCCCCGGGCAACTAAAGGGGAAGTCAGGGCGTCCCATCCCACCGACGAGACAGCGGGGCGCACGGGAACGGGGATCCGGGCCAGCCTCACGCGTGCCGCGGGAGAGGTCCAGGGCTGCGAACCTCCCCCGCGCCCTCCACCTTCCTCCTCCCCCTGCCCCCGCCGACAACCTGGCCCCGGGGTGAGTGCGCAGCGCGGCCCGAGGCTCCCCACCTCCCCCGGGACGGCCACGGCCCGCGTCCCCCGCGCACGGCGGCCACTCCCGCACCCCGCCGACCCTCTCCAGCCGCGAACGGCCCGGGGCTGGGGGGCTGGGGAGGAGGGGGAGGACCGCGCCGGAGCCGAGCCCCGAGGCCGGCCGGGCACGCTCGCGGCCGCGCGTCCACAGCACCGGGGCGCGCCCCGCCGCGCCCCCCTCGCCCCGCGCCCGGGCGCCCCTACCTGGTCGCAGAGTTTGAGCACTGCCATTCTTCCGCTCCCGCGCGCGCGCGCGCATCCAGGTCCCCGCTCCGCAGATGTCACGCCGGGAGCTGGGGAAACGGAAGGGACCGGCCGGGGATGGGGTGGGGGGGAGAGACGGAGGAAGCGCCGGGAGCCCGGCTCCCGAAGGTGACGGCCCGCCCACCGCTCCGCCGCCCGAGCCCGGCCCCGGCTCTCGGGATCCGCAGCCCGGCCCGCCCGCCCGCCTTGCTACAGGAAGTGCCGGCCGCTGCCAGCTGGGCCGCCACTGACATCACCGCGCGCTGCTCGCGCCGCCCGGGCCGACGCTGCCTCCTGCCGCCCGCAGGGGCTCCTCGCAGCCCCGCGGCCCCTGCGCCCTCCCGCACCTGCCCGTGGCTTCTTCGCCCCACGCCGGAGGAGCTCGTGGTGGGGGGCTGCCGGCGACCCCCTCCCCTCGAGGGCCTCACCCCCTCCCCGCGCGCACGCGACCCGTGGGCAAGCCCCTCTGCAGGCACGCCCCAGGGGCCGGGAGAGATTGCCACTCCGACGCCACCAACTTTCACCCTGCGGGACTGCGTCACACCCCCTTTCCCTAACCTCCTTCCCTAGTCAGATCGCTCCAGTGCTCCGAATTCTGCCACCTGGGCGCACGGCTGACAGTCTCTTTGTTTAACGGAAGGAGGCCCTGGGTGCCTTGTGGTTCCAGTGTTTCTCTAATACATAGGGAGGAACAGGGGCTAGGGCCCTTCGTTCCAACTTCTCCCGCCAAACCACACACTACCCTAACTTGGTATCCTGGGCTTGGGGACTGAGGTGGCACTGAGAAGAAAAAAAAAAAAAAACTGTCCTAAGTTACTGCATGGTCCTGGCTGATTTATTCCTACGAGAGCGTAAGTTGCATGGGAGAGAGAGAGACAGAGACAGAGAGAGACAGAGAGAAAAGAGGAGGCGAGGGCGGGCGAGGAGAGGCGGCTGTCCAGCAGCATGGGCTTCTAACAGGGTAGCAGCAACCCATAGTAAGTGTTGGCACTTTTGAGATCTGGAAAAGCACTTATTAATTCAGGCAGTGGCTAAGCATGGAGAAAAACAGGCATAAGCAGGAAAGATACTCTGCGGGCTGGTGTTTCCCTCAACTTGTCACAGGCTACAGTCCTCTGAGAAGAGAAAACCTCGGTTAAGAATAGTTCCCCACCAGATTGGCCCGTGGGCAAGCTGGTGGGGCCCTTTTCTTGACCAATGATTAATGTGGGAGACCTCAGCTCACTGGGAGTTGTGCCACCCCCGGGTGTGTGATCTCGGGTGTACAAGAAAGCAGGCTGTGCAGTCCATGAACACAAAGCCAGTGAGTAGCACTTTCCCCGTGGCCTGTGCTTCAGTTCCTGCCTTGAGTTCCTGCAGTGGCTTCCTTCAGTGACAAACTGGGATGTGAAATTATAAGCAAAAATAAATCCTTTCTTCGGCAAGTTTTTTGTTTTTATTTTTATTTTTGTTTTTTTTTTTGTTTTGTTTTGTTTTGTTTTTTTCACAACAATAGAAACCCCAAGACAGGTTCATACTCTCAAAGGCCACTCACATAAACCAGACAGCCATTGCTGAGCAATATAATTACAAACTGATATAAAGGGGCACAAAGAGGGGTACACCAGGCCAGACTGGTGGCTAAGGGCAGGCTCCCTGAAAGAGGAGAAAGGCTGAGATCTAGAGAAGAAAGTTAAACAGGAAAGTGAGAATTGGGACACTCCCAGGAAGCCACAGGAGCCCTGAGAGGCCATGGAGCAAGCCTTCAGGACTGTTGAACAGTAAATCAGAGCTGCAAAGTGCCTGGGTGAGAGCAAATGCCTGCCCCTGCAATTCACTCACAAAACAATCGTAGATGCTCCCTCCCCGTTGTCAGTGCCTCCACAAAGACTTCACGGGAGAAGGGAGTGACCATCATTGACTAGCACCCTTGCATTTCTCATCCACCCACTCTGGCTGGTGAAGCAGCCAATCCCCGACGCTACTCTTCTCCACCCACGCAGAAACCAGGGAACTGAGGAAGCACGGTCGGTCCTGGGGTCCCCCTCTTTGTCCACCAGTGAAAAGCAGACACACACCTCAAAGTCTTTGTTCCCAAGACCCTTCCCAGACAGAACTCAGTTGTTTGTTGGTGAGTGAGGCATTCCATACTGCTGTCCATCAGGCTGCCTGCTAATATCTTGCGTAGATTTGTAGGTATATGGGACAGCAAACTCCCTAACTAAATACAACTGCATTTCCAAAGAGAGATAACCAGTTATGTAATTTGACGATTCCCTGGAGATCTACTTAGGTCATCATGGACATGCATATACATGAGCTCTTGGGTCAGTCAGGCCCCCCCATTCACCTACCCCCTCTCTTTCTGAGATCGCGTCTTGCAACATTGCTGGCAATCTGGCCTTGAACTCTCAGTCCTGCTGCTTCTGCTGTTCCCGCCTGTGTGCTGCCACAGCAGGCTGTTGTTGAAAGGGACACAATCATAGCCCCAGGAGGCATTTTCATTCACAGAAATAGTAAGTAGTGCTTTCAACGTTGCCTTCACTTTCCAGAACTGAAATTCAAATATAATATTACCTACTTACACAAATCTATTCTAGAATTCAATGTCCTGCCCTAATTATGTAATAAACGAAAAGCAAATGGAAAGGTATAGTTGCTGAATATTCCAACAGCTAAATGATACATACATAGCACAACCCTGCTAGAGGACAAAGCAGTAACATTGTGAATACATTGTTGCTGAGAACACCAGCAGGGCAGAGCAATCCAAATGTGTAGTATCAGCAACTCAAATGTCAAGAAGAGAGTGCCCACAATCCCAGTACCGTAGACTAGGTCAAGAGTTTAAGGTCGTCCTCGGCTACATCAAGTTTAAGGCCAGCCTGACCCCGTCTCAAAACAAAAACACCAAGAACATGAAATTGGCTCTCTGGGTGGAAATGCTTGCCCTGCAAGCCTGCAAACCACCAGTTTGATCCCCTGAACCCACATAACAAGCCAGATGTGGTGGATGCATGCATCTGTACTCCCAGAACGTCTATGGAAGGTAGATGAAGACTTGAGAATAGACTAGCTAGCCCGGAACACACAGCATGGAAACAACAGATCCTACCTCAAAAACACGATAAAAAGAGAGAACCAGCTGCCTTAAATTTATCCTTCAACTTCTTCACATGTACCTTGGCATACATGTATATGCACACACACATACAATTAATGGCATTATCATAGGTGAGGAGGTATGAAATTTGAACTGGTCCAGTACCTACTAAAAAGGAAAAAATTCGGCTAAAATAACTAACATGAATGCCTGTCCAGAGAGCCTGGACTTACGTATATCTCTAGACATGTATCTCTAGATATGAAGACGCTGGAAAATACATTAGTGAGGACAACCGCAGAAAAACTCTATAACAGACAGAGATGGCAGGGGCGGGGGGGACTGCTGCTGAGCTAGCTCGGTGAGTCCTACTATCCCGAGATGACACTGTGCCAAATGACACTGCTTAACTGGCACAGACAAGCACGGGCAGCGGGGACAAAGCAGAGCCAAGTTGGATATTTGGCAGTGACCTGGGCAAACCTAAAAATTAAATAGGTAGGAAAACTTTGAAATGGCCCTGATTTTTATAGCAGGCAAACCCATGGGCTCACCACCTGAAAGCTGCTGGTGACGTCACAGCGATGGCCTCCGCCTCACCCAGTCTCCATTAAGCCACGTCACAGACACCGAACCCTTTGAATGAAGAAGTTAGTCCTCTTTGGGGACTCTACAATATGGCCATAAATATATGGTACAAATTCTTCTTAGGGGAACCTGGTGTCATTTTCCAGGATGACCCAAACATTTCAGGAATTAGATACTTTAGTATCTAATTAGTATCTAATCTTAGTTCCTAAGATTCCAGGCACAGGCCTGGACCACCAGTCAAATTGAGGCTTATGGCAATGGTGATACATGGAGTTTACACGCGTGTGTAAGTCACTGCTGACCTATAATATAGTTACATACGTGGCCTAAAGTATTCAGCCGAGGAGGCCTACTTGATAGCTAACAGAATCCCAAGGTGTTTTCTCTGACACACAGGCTATCGTGGCAGGAGGGGCCGACCGGAAGCCCTATTAATGGACTAGAAGGATGGGGATAGCGCTGAGTCCTCCGGAATGTAGACATCAGCACCGCCATAAGACGTGTGGGACAAGCAGGGGGTGGGGGCCGCACACATTCTCCCCTTTTTACTCACCTGTTTGGCGGCTGCCACTGGCAGAGGGCTCCAGAGTTTAACTACAGACTGTTAACTCAAGCAAGAGCCACACCAGTTGCAACGGGTGCTGTAGCTACCCTCCAACAAATGGGTCACAGAGCTGGGCACCTGGCATACATCTAGTGTGAGAGTAATTCTTTTTTCATCTATTCCAAAGCAAACTGTTTTGCTTTCCGCCGAAGCAGCCATCTTGCAGCAACTCACCAAGATGACAAACACTAAGGGAAAGGGGAGGGGCCCTGGCTCTCTCTTCTCCAGGCCTTTCAGGAAACATGGAGTTGTTCCTTTGGCCACATCCATGCGAATCTACGAAAAGGGTGACGTTGTAAGACATCAAGGGGAAGGGCACTGTCCAAGAAGGAATGCCTATGAGCCTGAGTCTGTGCCAGGGCAATGTCCCCAACATGGAACTGTCATAGAAGAGACTGGGCAGGCTCAGAAAGCAGAAGTTGCCTTAGCAGATAATTTAGATTCATTTGATAATCACTCCTATAACATTTTTGTCTCCTTGAAGATTTTAAAACTAAAGAAAAGACAGTTCTCAGAACACGAGTACAAGCTGGCAACTCCACGTTTACCAGAGCAGTGAAGAGTTTTCTCAGTGCGAGTTATTTCTGGGAGCAAACTGAATGTCTTTGTCTGGCTTGAGAGATGGCCAGAGACATAGATTTGTGTTCAACCATGAATGACTGTGGGTTATTTCACTAGTCAGGAGCCAGAAAAAAAAAAGAAAGAAAGAAAAGAAAAAACAACAGCCAAGGTGGGAAGATCAGTGAAAAGGAGATCTGGAGAAATCCTAGATGAGTGCTCTCATCCCTCAGAGAGTGGGAGAGTGCCTGTGTCAGTGAAACACTCACTGTTCAGCAGGGATGACACATCGGGTAAAGTTGGCCTCTTCAAAGTAGCCATAGTAGCCATGTCTATATCCGTAGATTAGTGGTGACAGTAATCCTGGGTACTCATGATGCTAAGACAAGAGGACCAGGAACTGAAGGACAGCCTGAGAAACTTAGCTAGACTCTATTAATAGGAAATAAATGCAACATATAGAGCCACGGAGTCAATCAAGTTCATGCTCAGTGTCACAGCTTCTCTGCGGTAAGGCCAGCACCTAACAACATCAGAAATCAACCACCAAGTTCCTATTTTCAAAAGAAACTAGCTGCCTGGTACCCATTGGTTACACTGCACTTGCTACCTTAACATCACAGAGGGACAGTCATTTATCTTCAAAAGAGTGGGCATATAGTGTAAATATTGATTCCTTTTGGGGGGGGGGAGAGAGACAGGGTTTCTCTGTGTAGCCCTGGCTGTCCTGGACTCTGTAGACCATTCTGACCTTGAACTCACAGAGATCCACCTGCCTCTGCCTCCCAAGTGCCGGGATCAAAGGTGTGCGGCAACTTTAAAAAAAAAAAAAAAAAGCAATCTCAAAAGTACCATCCTGAGAAATGGTACTTGAGTAACCAGAGCCTATTAATTTAATGTCTATTCAGTATGCTATATCTCATTTTACTGTTGTTTTGTTGACTTAATTTCATTTTTTAATTTTATAAATATAAACATTAAAAAGATGTTTCTATATCCATATGTTTTATCTGTATGTGCATGTAAATACATATGAATTGCACAACAGCATGAATAAGTATCATTGTGGTGGAGGCTGTGGTCTGCTCCCAGTCCCCACACTCAGGGCACAATATTTATAATATTTACATTGTTTAGCTCTGTAAATTGGGGCTGCAGAGATGGCTTAGTTGTTAAAAGCACCTGCTGAGCTTCTAAAGGTTCAGGGTTCCATGCCCAGCACCTACGTGGTGGCTCACAACCATCTGTAATTCCAGTTCCAGGGGATCCAAGCCCTCTTCTGGCCTCTACAGGCACCAGGGAACACTGACATCATGCAGACAAAACATCCATACACATAAAATAAAAACATAAATGAATCTTTTTTAATTTTTTTAAATAGTGAGATGTTTGGGAGGACAGGGAAGATGAGAGGGGGAGAAAAGGATAACACAAAGGATGTTTGAAAAGCCTATACAAAGGAGAAGATGAGATGGCTCAGTGGATAAGAACTCTGTCTGCCCTTCCAGAGGTCCTGAGTTCAATTCCCAGCAACCACATGGTGGCCCATAATCATCTGTACCCTCTACTGCCCTCTTCTGGCATGCAGGTGTACATGCACATAGAGCATTTGAAATAAAAAAAATCATAAAATAAAATGAAAAGGCTGTACAATCGTTTTATCATAAACTATTGGTTACACATACATGTGTAAAATGTGCCAAAGACAAAGCTTAGTGTCAGTCTGGGGAGGGAGATACCCGAGACCTGCAAAACAATGCAGGCAACTGCCGTTGCTCTAGTTGCTCACTAGACCTTAATATAAGGTCCTATTGCTGAGACATCACACACTGTGGTCACAGGACTTGGAGAAATCAAGTCAGTAGCCGGTCCTATGCAGGCTACCAGAGGAGCAAAGTCATCAACAGTCTTCCACAGCGTGAACCCTCTGAGCTGCAATCTGGAAATGCGTCCAACCGCTTTCTGATTGGACTGAAGGTCCACTCCATAGAAGGAAGCTCATGCCTGACGCTGTAAATGTGGCCGAGAACCTGTAGCTGGGGAATCTCATAGTCCCTAAGGGAAAATCTACTATTATTTTGATGAACAATCATAGTGTGAAGCTACCTTCTAAACCTGTGTGTCTACACCCATAGGTTAGTGATGCTTTTGGTCCTTTGTGCGGCTAAATACGGAGACTCACAGCTGGCGCAAGCACAGAGCACAGGCATGTGTGGAGCGCCCGGCTGTAAACGGGACTTCTGTTGCATACCACCTTTTATCACGGCTCAAGGAACATTTCAGAAGAGGAGGCAGAAAGACTGGAAGAGCCAATGACGGTAGTGCTATTCCTAACTGTCTGAGAAAGCCCCAGATTGATTCCCAAAGTGGCTGTACAAGTTTGCATTCCCACCAGCAATGGAGGAGGGCTCCCCTTTCTCCACATCCTCTCCAGCAGGCATCATCCCTTGAGTTTTTGATCTTAGCCATTCTGATGGGTGTGAGGTGAAATCTCAGGGTCGTTTTGATTTGCATTTCCCTGATGACTAAGGACGTTGAACATTTCTTTTAAGTGTTTCTCTGCCATTCAATATTCCTCTGTGGAGTATTCTCTATTTAGCTCTGTACCCCATTTTTTAATTGGATTACTTGGTTTCTTGGTGTTTAACTTCTTCAGTTCTTTATAGATTCTGGATATTAGCCCTCTGTCAGATGTAGGGTTGGTGAAGATATTTTCCCAGTCTGTAGGATGGCGTGTTCTCAGAAAATTAGGAATAGTATTATCTCAAGATCCAGCTAATCCATTCCTAGACATATACCCAAAAGATACCCTACCATTCAATAAGGACATTTGCTCAGCTATGTCCATAGCAGCTATATTTGTTATAGCCAAAATCCAGAAACAACCTAGATGTCACTCAACAAAGGAATGGATACAGAAAGTGTGGTACATTTACACAATGGAATACTACTCAGCAATTAAAAGCAATGAAATCATGAAATTTCCAGGCAAATGGTGGGAACTAGAAAAGATCATCCTAAGTGGTGGGTAACCCAGAAACAGAAAGACACACATGGTATGTACTCTCTCATAAGTGGTTATTAGTCGTATAATACAGGATAAACAAACTAAAATCTATAGTCCTAAAGAAGCTAAACAACAAGGAGGACCCTAGGGAAGATGCTTAATCCTCATTCAGAAGGGCAAACAGGATAGACATCAGAAGTAGGAAAAGACAAAGACAAGGAACAGGACAGGAGCCTTCCACAGAGGACCTCTGAAAGACTCTATGCACGAGGGTATCAAAGGAGATACTGAGACTTATAGCCAAACCTTGAACAGATGCCAGAAATCTTATGGAAGAAGAAGGAGATAGAAAGACCTGGAGGGGACAGGAACTCCACAAGGAGAACAACAGAGCCAAAATACCCAGGAGAGCCTGCAGAGTCCGGTATTCCAACTAAGGACCTAGACCCCCTGTTCAAAGAAAGCCCATAGGCTGCTCAGTTTCCAAGTGGGTTTCCTAGTAAGGGGAACAGGGGCTGTCTCTGACGTGAAGTCAGTAGCTGACTCTTTGATCACCCCCTCCTGGTGGGTGCAGCCTTGCCAGGCCACAGAGGAAGACAATGCAGCCAGCCTTGATGAGACCTGAAAGGCTAGGGTCAGATAGAAAGGGAGGAGGACCTCTCCTATCAGGGGACTGGGGAAAGGGCATGGGGGGAGAAGAGGAAGGGTGGCTGGGACTTGGAGGACACTGCAGCAGGGATACAAAGTCAATAAATTGTAATAAATAAATATATAAATAAAATTAATTTTTAAAAAAGAGCCAATGACAGAGGAGAAGTAGTGCGAACCCGTGTCTTCCGGTCACGAAGAACTGCGGCGCTCACAGCCTCACGGCAGCTGTGGTTGCCTGAACAAGATCAAGCCAGTACCAGTCCAGCACGGAGAAGGGAGGGGCTTAGCCATTGCCGCGGGTCTGAGGCACCGGGCTCGGCACAAGGCCCTGCTCAAGTCAGCAACACAGGTTCACTCAGGACTCCATCCACGCCCTACAAGTGACCTCGCCCTTTCTCAGTCGCTGTGTTACGGCTTCCTCTGGTAGATCTCATTCCCTGTCACACTAAGCCTTTACATGCTGATGTTTCCTATCCGAATCTCACACCACAATGTCGTCTTCTCTGGGTCCCGCCTGTCCTTCGCGATGTGGCTCAGCTATCCACGAAGCCTTCCCTTTCTCGCGGCACCTCCCAAGCTTGTATTAGGAGTTTCCCTAAGGTTTACACTTCGCACCCAACCTCAGCCCTTATTATCGCCTTTATCCATCAGTCCTAAAGCCACCTGTCGGCTTTCCTGTCTCCTCCCTTAGAAGAGAGACTGTATTTGATTCACCTCTGTGTCCCGAGCTCATTTCACAGTATCTGGTATACCGGGTAGATGCACAGAACAAATGAAATGTTTAATGAATAGCTTGAGCGAATCATTTAACACAGTTGAGCCTTACCTAACCCTGTCCAGATAAAGCTAAGACACTGACTTCATTGCCATCAGAACAAGACGTGTATGAAAATGCTTAGGAGCAGGAACAAATACAAAGATACAGAAAGAACTTACCTGGCACCATCATAACAGAAAATGACAAGGACTGGATTAAGAAAAGAGAAACACCAGGGACACCTTCCCACCCCGTCATGCACAAGAGCTTGTGCATCTGAAGTGAGCACACAGCCCGTGTTCTGTTCCTGAGCTAAAATGAACAGCCAAATGTTCGAAAAGACAGGACAGCAGGATTTAATGACTAACCATTTGTAAAAATATTTCTTCATCCTTGTCTATATTAAACCCACATATATATCATATTCCTTCTTAAAGAACCAAGTTGCTGGTCTTTATCACCATTTTTTTTTGCATGAAAAAAGCCTTAAGTTATTTTTCACTGTGTGTTTATGGGTGTATGCATGTTAGCACGTGTGGCCTGGAGGCCAGAGGCACAGGGTCAACCTGAGCTAGAGTTACAGGTGGTGGTAAGCAGCCTGACATGGGTGCTGGGAAGCGAAGTCGGGTCCTCCTCAAAAGCAGTAAGCACTCAACATCCGAGCCACCGCTCTAGCCCTAAAGCCCTACCTTTCAAAGTTTACCAGTACAGGAACAACACAAGCACGCTCTTGGCTTTTATCCTCTAGTAATTTGGATTAAGATACACCAGGAACAGCCATATTAATATTAGTTGCTCTGACCCTTAGCCAAAATGGGCAACTTTAAGGTGGCTGCTACTTCATACAAGTTACAAATAACTATTTTCATTATTTTTTCAGAGATAAATCCCAGTGGAAGGGAACAGTTTAATCCCCTTCTTTCTTCAAAGAATCTTCCCCTACTAGAGTAAGAAGGCCACATGTGAAGGCTACTAGTGAAAAAGGCCACATGGTTGCCACAATGTTGCTTGCCTGGACCTGTAGAAAAGAAGACAATGAGAGATGCTCAGGCCAAAAGACAGAACTCTAATGACTAGATTAGCTACTCTCCAGGAAGTGGAGGGACCCACTGTGTGTGGAGAATAGTTCAGTGCCTGGCGGGCACTGCCTGTGGGTTGAACACATCTCCACGGCAAAACCCAGAACAAGCACTTTCACCCTCGATTCACTTAAGAGGTCGTTTTTGTGAGTTTCTGGACAGACCAGGACTTCATCCTGTTCTTGCAGGAATGGCTCTGGAGGTTCGTGGTCTTTTCCTGGGTGTCCTCCACTTAGTGCTGCCTGGGGCCCCTGCTGTGGCTTCCTTGCCATGAACTCTTTCTTTCTCTGTGGGTGGCACTATCCATCTCAACCTTGGCCTGCTTCAGCCTCAGGTTCCTTCACTTACGGGCCTGAGACACCTTTTCTGTGACCTGCTTCTCAGCTTGAAGCAGTAATTGGACTCTCAGGCCCCAGCAAAGGGCCTGAATCCGGGCCAAAGCCGCTTGTGTCTATCAACTTAAAAAAAATACACAAAGAAAGGAAGGAAGGAAGGAGGGAGGGAGGGAGGGAGGGAGGGAGGGAGGGAGGGAGGAAATAAAGAGAGAGAGAGAGAGAGAAAGAAAGAAAGAGAGAGAGAGGACCATGTTGATGAACATGGCTATACTTGCGGACTCGCAGGGTTAAACTGTCTCGGATACCCAGGGTATCTGTCTTTCTATTCAGGAAGTTAAGGTCATTTAAGGTGGTAAATAACTTGCAGCGGTGTTCCCATATTTATATAACCTTGTGGCATAGCATGGCATGGACTCGGTTTTGCACACATCTTTTAAACAAAGCATTGCCTTAAAACATTTTTTGTTTGTAATGAACCACCCCACAGGCCCTCCTCTCCACCACCCAGAAGTCTGAAGCCTGGAAATACATCCCCCTCCCTCAAGACCCTCAGAGGCAGAAGGGAAGTTTGATTAAGTACTGCATGTAGAAGTTTGATAGGACTTCATATTGCCAAGTGAAACAAAAACAGACACGGAGCCCAAGAGGCTTCAGTAAATACGGCTGTCGCACTACTATCAGGGAACTAGGTTTACAGTTCAGCGTGCATTTCTGGATCCATTGCTTATAATTAGCTTGCCCATTAGACTGATAAGCAACTGTGTAAATGTTGGTTCCTGGTTCCCAAAGAGGTCAAACGTGTTTTAATACAAACAACCTAAAGTCCATCCTAACTTACCACTCCACAAGGAAAGGTCTCTATCGTTGTATTACCTTGGTGTTTGGCCAGTGGCCTTGTAGTTTAGGCTTTATAGGTGGCTCAGTGCTTAAGAGAACTCTTGCTCTTCCAGAGCACCCCGCACACACATGTGGCTAAAAACCACCTGTGGCTCCAGTTCCGGGGATAGAATGCTCCCTTCTGGCATCTACAGACACTGACTGTATGAGTGCGTTACAGGCCTCTGTGCGAGCAAAATGCCCAGATGCAGAAAAATAAATATATATTTTTAAGAATAAAAAATAATGGTTCATATGTATCTAAGGGAAGGTGAAAGGGAATCAATATTTGTTGTCTGTCTTGTGTTCCAGGGACTGTACCTGGCCTGAAAGTTCACACACACACACACACACACACACACACGCACACACACACACACACGCACACACACACACACACACACACACACGTTAATTCTGCTCTCCTTGCTTCGGAATTTGGGTTTTTGCTGTTAGACGCCCCATTTGAAGTAATGGTTAATTTATTTTTCTGCCCCTCTACTCTAAGCCCCTTCAGGCTGTGGCCTGGTTCAAAGTTGTCATTTTAATCCCAAGCACACATGGTCATATAAAGTGGCTCAGGCCTCCTAACATGTAGACCATTGTAACGGTTACTCTTGATAGTCAATGTAATGGCGCTTACGATCACCATGAAACAGCCTCTGGGTGTGCCCATGAGGAAAATTTTATGCCTGCTCTCACTTAGGACTCACCCTAAGCACTTACATTGTATACAGTCTGCACATCCACTGAATAAGTACAGCACAGAGCAGCTGTCAGGTTTTTGCTGTTTTCACACTGGGACATTTTTAACTCTCCCTTTTGATCCCTAACCCTTCCCTAAAATCAAGAGACGCATCTATGCTGTATAGGTCTATAAATAACAAACATGTACTTCTCATTCCTTGTAAAGCCAACCTTTAAGCAATATGCTAACGTATCAAATGTCCTAATGGAGTCCATTAATATACTGGTTGTTTTTTGTCAACTTGACACAAACCTAGAGTATCTGCGAAGAATCTTAGTTGAGACAATGCCTCTGTTCGATTGTCCTCACTGGGGGAGGTGGGGTAGAGGGGAACAGTCCTCCTAGCCAGTTAGTACTTAGTTGTACCAGAAAGTAGGCTGAGCAAGCCATGAGAAGCAAGGCCGTAAGCAGTGTTTCTCAAAGGCATCGGCTTTCGCTTGTACTGCCTGGCTCCTTGAGTGCCTGTCCTGACTTCCCTTCACGATGGACTGTAAATGTAAGCTAAACCCTTTCTTCCCTAGGCGTTCGTGATCCTGGTATCACAGCAACAGAAACCCTACGTAAGACAATGGCTTTGTGAGGTAACTCAGTTGTGTGTTGACGCGCATGGAAAGTGGGGCAGAGCTCACCCATGCCGTCGTTTGTAGAGGTCAGAGGTTGATGCCACATGCCGTCCACAAGAACTTCTCTACTGTGTCTTTATAAGACAGTGTTTCTCTCTGAACCTGGGGCGTCTACTCTGGGGCAGGCTCGCTGTGCAGCCATCACCCAGAATCCACCTGCCAACCCCATCCTGCTTAGCCTGCTTTCTTCTACAACTACGGACTACCTGGCTAGAAGTGACACTGTTCTCCTCTACCCCACCTCCCCAGTGAGGGCAAGCTAACAGAGGCATGCCTAGATTTTAAGTGAGTGCTAAAGATTTGAACTCAGGTCTTCATGCTTATACCACTGAGTGCTCTCCCTGACCCCTAAAAATTAGTTTTAAAAGGTGAGGCTGTAGACTCCTGTACACAGCACCCCACCTGAAATCATGCTGCGAAAGTAGAGGATACAGGAGATCCCAGAGCCAGCTGGCTAGGTAAACTGGCTAATCTCTAGCTCTGGGTTCAAATGAGAGACCCTAGCTCAGTATATAAAATGGGGGCAGTCCATGGCAGTTCCGTGTCCTATTATTGGATTCCCCAATAATAGGAACAGGGGCCGTCTCTGACTTGAACCCATGGGCTGGCTCTTTGATCACCTCCACCTGAGTGGGGAGCAGCCTTACCAGTCCTCAGAAGAAGACAAAGAAGCCAATCCTAATGAGACCTGATAGACTAGGATCAGATGGAAGAGGAGGAGGACCTCCCCTGTCAATGGACTGGGGGAGGGGCATAGGAGAAGAAGAGGGAGAGAGGGTGGGATTGGGAGGGGATGGGGGAGAGGGCTACAGCTGGGATACAAAGTGAATAAACTGTTATTAAAAAAAATTAATAATTTTTTTAAAAAAACTGGACCCAGGGGGCCCTGCAGAGACTGATACCAACTAAGGACCATGCCTGGAGAAGACCTTGACCCCCTGTTCAATCTCCAACTGGGTTTCCTAATAAGGGGATCAGGAGCTGTCTCTGACTTGAACTCAGTAGCCTGCTCTTTGATCACCTCTGCCTGGTGACTGCAGACTTACCAAGCCACAGAGGAAGATGGTGCAGCCAGCCCTGATGAGACCTGATAGGCTAGGGTCAGATAGGAGAGGAGGTCCCCTCCTATCAGTGAACTAGGGAAAGGGCATAGAGGGAGAAGAGGGAGGCAGAGTGGGAGTGGGAGGAAATGGAAGAGGGCTACAGCTGGGATACAAAGTGAATACATTGTAATAAATAAATACATAAAAGTAATTAATTAATTATTAATTAATTAATGAAATGGGGGCAATCAATAAAGACCCCTGATAGCAACCTATTGGCTCCACATTTTTTGTGTGTGCACTCACACCCACACACATGCAAACACACATGACATGAGCACACACCAATAAAAGGAAAAACAATCATTTTGGAAGACAATATGCTAAGTTATCTTTAACGTGAGTTGCTAGATCTACACCTTCTCTTTCAGTGACTTCTCCGAGTGACAGTGATCAGCACCTACTCTTTCTGAACCTAGGGAGTATCAGATGCCATACATTCTGGATTGCCAGGTCTAAAGCCACAGGAGTGTCTGTCTTCCCTCCCTAAAGCCATGCAACCAACGCTTCTTTCCAGCCACTGTCCTGGAGTTCGTAAAGAGTGTGCCTGTTTATATGCACACAAATATTTGTCCTTGCACACACAGGCACAGAAAAAGAGTTAGAAAGTAGGGGCTCATCCGCATCCTGGTTTAGAATCAGCCAAATTTAACAGCAGAATGCAAGAGCTTTGAACCTCATCCAACTCCTCCCAAGTTCAAACTCACTTGATTTTGGAAACATTGTGACTTCCTGTTTTTTTAGGTAGAACCTTTTCAAAATGGTTCAATGAGCTCTTTGGAAAGTGTCTGACTCTTATAATGCATCAACTTAGTAGCAACTGAATGAAGAACATATGTGACGCCTGTCTTAAGATACGCATATTCTCAAAAGTCAGCAGGAAAGTACTCTGCCAATTCTAGCAATGGTTTCAGTGAGTGTTTGAAAAGTAGTTAATGACATTCAGAGACACAAAGGCACAGTTGGGTTTTTCCATCCAGTAGGTGTCAAGCATGATGAGCCACCCCATCAGAAAGCCTCCTCAATTTTTGTAGAGACAAGAAAGAAATAATATTTACTGTCTAGTTCTTTAAGGGCTGGATGCTACATTAAAACAGAAGTCAAGAACATAGCAACAGAATCCAAAACATGCTTTTGTGTTTAAAAGGTACCATTTCTCTGCTATGTGTTTGCCATTGTGTTGTTACTCAGAGCGGAAAAGACACCCAGGAAGTAATGGATCTCACAAGCTCGCTGAGCAGTCTGTAGGGCCACTGAGGCAGTGCTGCTGAAGCCCTCGCAAAGAGACAGAATCACTTTTGACATAAGCCGCTGGAGCATCCAGGAAGGTTCTGGAGCTCTGATTTTCCAGCCCTGACAATCCAAGGCTACATTAAGCCAGAATCTATTCCTGCTCTAGGATGATGGAGTTGCGTCTCACAAACGGCCATGCTGAAATCACCCATCCTGCCACAACCCTCGTCTTCCCCTGGGTCTGCTCAGCTTCACAATCCTCTGCCAGCCCATGGTATGCCAGTGCCCTACCCAAGCTCTGGGGGAAACACCCTGCCTTAGACACAGTCTTTAGCACAATCAAATCAGTAGCCTTCAAGGTGCCAAATGACACTGTCAGCCCTTGACGCCTCTTCCACACAGCGACGGGGAAATCTGCTGTGTATGGGGGTAAAGAATAAACCATGGGAATGGAGATGTGGCCCTGTGGTTGTGAGTGCTGGCTGCTCTTCCAGAGGACTTGGGTTCACATTCCCAGCACCCACACGGCAGCTCACAACCATCTGTACTCCAGTTCTAGGGGATCCAATGCCCTCTTCCGGTCTCCACAGGCACCAGGCGTTCCCATGGTGCATAAGCACACATACAAGCAAAACAGTCAAAAATAAAGCAAATGTTTTAGTTAATAAAAAAACTGGGCTGTCCTCCTCTCGGGTAGGGGAGAGGTCTGCACCCTCTCCTGTGTCAGGCTCCGAGGTGACACTGATAATGTCAGTCTAGGCACAACAAAGGCATCCACTCTACGGTGCCAGCAGGTTCTTTTTAATTTGATGATTTTGTGTGATTGAATAAAGTTAAGGAGGCAACCAGCCACATGGTTCAATAGATAAAGCACCTGCCACCAAGCCTGACAGTCTGAGTTCAATCTTCAAATCCACATGATAAAGGAAAGAACCAACTCCCACAAGGAGTCCTCTGAACACACACACACACACACACACACACACACACACACACACATATACACACACACACAATAAATAGAAGTTTTACAAAAAAATTAATTCAAGGTGTCATTATCAAAAGGAAAGAAAAAGAAATGAAAGACGAAGACAAATAGATTTTACTTACCTAATATTTTTATACTGTGATATACATTGGTCAAATAATCAAAAAAGTTCGCAACCAATAGGATGCAGTAGATTTCATAAGACCGTTTGATAAGTGTAGTGCCCATTGAAAGAAAAAAACCTTAGAACTACAAAAAATGGAGAAGAGCCTTTTTAATGAGATGTATGGTACTAAACAAAAACTGACCAAAACAAATATCACACACACACACACACACACACACACACACACACACACACAGGGCCTCATGCATGACATGTATTCTTTATTGCTGAGCTCCCTCCTTTCTGTGATGCTGAGTCTCATTAAGCTGCACAGGCTGGCTCTGAACTTAAAATGCCCTTGCCTCTGACTTCAAATAGCAGGAATTACCAACCTGCAAGGCCAGGACCAGCCAGATTGGTTGGTTAAAGATAAAAGGTTAGGGACTGGAAAGATGGCTCAGCCATTAAAGTCTGAGTTCACAAAGAAAAATGCAAGATGAAAGGATAGAAGCATTGTCTTTAAAGTTGGAAACCAACCTAAGAGAGCAGCTAGGGGTACTTGTTTTATATGTGTCTGTGTGAATGTGTGCATAGGTCACAGGTCAAGAATAGGTTATCAGTTCTCGGGTACCATTCACCTTAGTTTTTGAAGATAGGGTCTCTCACTGGCCTGGGACTCAGTAACTGACAGAGAGAGGCTGGAGAGCCAGAGTGTCCCAGAGATCCTTCTGTCCCTGCATCCCAGCATGGGAATTACAAATGCATGTCACCACATTCAGGGTTTTTAAGAGGGTCTTGGGGATCAAACTTGAGTTCTCATGCCTTCCCAGAAAGTCCTTTACTGACTCAGCTCTGTTTTCCCAACCCTAGCCAAAGCTAGTACTCAATGTTGTTCAAAGAACCAAGCTAGTGAAAGATTTGTAAATGAAATGCATGGTGGTACCTACATTTAATCCCATCACTCAGCTGCAATGAAACCTTGACTCAACAATTAAATAAGGGTTGAGGAGGAAGGGAAGAAAAGGAAAGAAGGGAAAGGAAGGGGAGGGGAGGGACAGGAAGGGAAGGGAAGGGAAGGAAGAGAGGGAGGGAGGGAGCAAGGGAGGAAAGGACAAAGGAAGGAACAAAAGAAAGAAAGAAAGGAAGGAAGGAAGGAAGGAAGGAAGGAAGGAAGGAAGGAAGGAAG
>NW_026593286.1:34666736-34668953 GCF_907164565.1 Psammomys obesus | reverse complement strand
AAGGAAGGAAGGAAGGAAGGAAGGAAGGAAGGAAGGAAGGAAGGAAGGAAGGAAGGAACAAATGAATGAACAAGTGAACTTAGCCTAGCCAGAGGTGCAGCTCAGTGGTAGAGTGCCAGTCTAGCATCCATGAAGCCCAGAGTTCAACCCCAAGAACAGGGAGAGAGAGACACCAATTCAGAGCAAATTCTAAACTAGGGAAAATAGCAACATGAACCCCAGCTTACTTGTGGCCTGGTTCCAACAATTATCAGCTCGTGGTGAGTTCTAGTTTCTCCGTGATTATCCATTATGTCAACCCTTTGCTGAAACAATCAGTCACCTCTTATCATTTCACCAGCAAACATTCAATAAGGATCTTGACAAGAAAATGACTCTTTTCTAAAAATAAACACCATGTCATTATCGTAATTTAAAACAATAACCAAAAACCCATTGACTCTGTCTGATGACCTACCATCGCATAGGCATTGCTAAGTCTTCCAAACATTTGTAAATTTATTTTACGGTGTGTTTACTCAATTGTCGTATCAAGTCTCTCTCTCTTTCCCTCTCTCTCTCTCTCTCTCTCTCTCTCTCTCTCTCTTTCTTCCTCCTTCCTCTGGCCTTCCTTTTCTTGCAATTTGAGCTACATTAAAGTCTAATGAAGATGGTCAGGACAACACTGGGTCTGTGAAGCATAGCCTGAAGAGTCATGTAAGTGCAGTTTGCTTGGGGTGTCAGCCCAGCTTATTTTTTGACTGAAGTTTGAGTCAGCTCTGTTCAAACTGTGGTTTCTCAAAGCACTTTCTAGCAT
The DNA here is from genome assembly GCF_907164565.1 of Psammomys obesus. Classification (NCBI taxonomy): domain Eukaryota; kingdom Metazoa; phylum Chordata; class Mammalia; order Rodentia; family Muridae; genus Psammomys; species Psammomys obesus. The sequence goes on along the minus strand of NW_026593286.1, from coordinate 34,668,157 downwards.
TTAATCAAAAACTTTAACTTCATTAAACTATCATTTAAAAATGACTTATGAGATAACTTCCACAACTACAGTGTCTCTCCCCAGAAAAAGAAGATTCCATCTTCTTGTTGCTTAGCTTCTTTAGATGTACAGATTTTAGTATGATTATCGTATATTATATGCCTAATATCCACTTAAGTAAGCAAGAAGGAGGACCCTGGGTAAGATATTCAATCCTCATTCAGAAAGGCAAATGGGATGGACATCGGAAGAGGGAGAAAACAGGCAACGGGACAGGAGCCTACCACAGAGGGCCTCTGAAAGACTCTACCCTGCAGAGTATCAAAGCAGAGGCTGAGATTCATAGCCAAACTTTGGGCAGAGTGCAAGGAATCTTATGAAAGAAGGGGGAGATAGAAAGACCTGGAGTATTAAATAAGTGTTGAGGGGTAAGAAAAGGAAAGGGAAGGGAAGGGAAGGGAAAGGAAGGGAAGGAAGAGAGGGAGGGAGCAAGGGAGGAAAGGTCAAAGGAGGGAACAAAAGGGACAAAGAAAGGAAAGAAGGAAGGAAGGAAGGAAGGAAAGAGGGAAGGAAGGAAGGAAGGAAGGAAGGAAGGAAGGAAGGAAGGAAGGAAAGAAGAAAGGAGCAAACAAATGAAGGAAGGAGCTCTTAGCCTAGCTGGAGGTACAGCTCAGTGGTAGCTCAAATGAGCTCCACAAGGAGAGGGGAATAAAAGAAAAAAAATAAAAATAAAAAAAAAATAAATAAAAAAACCTGGGTACAGGAATCTTTTCTGAGACTGATACTCCAAACAAGGAGATAACCTAGAAACTTTGTACATATGTAGCCCATGACAGCTCAGTGTCAAGAGGGTTCACTAGTAATGGGAACAGGGACTGTCTCTGACATGAACTCAGTGGCCTGCTCTTTGATCACCTCCCCCTGAATGGGGAGCAGCCTTACCAGCCCACAAAGGAGGACAATGCAGCCAATCCTGATGAGACCTGATAGACTAGGATCAGATGGAAGGGGAGGAAGACCTCCCCTATCAGTGAACTGGGGCAATTCATGGGTGGAGAAAAGGGAGGGAGGACGGATTCAGAGGGCATGAGGGAGGGGCCTACAGTTGAGATATAAGGTGAATAAACTGTAATAAATAAAATTTAAAAATTAAAGCACATAAAAACATGAAAAAAAAGAAGATTCCATCGTCAAGAATGTCTTTAGGGGGCTGAGGGATGACTCAATAGATAACAGAACTTGCCGCTCTTCCAGAGAATCCAAGTTTGTTCTCAGCACCCACATAGTAGCTCACAACCACTTGTAATTCCAGTTCCAAGAGGAACCAGTGCCCTTTTCTGACCTCTGTGGGCATCAAGCATGTACATGGTACACATACATACATACATACATACATACATACATACATACATACATACATA
>NW_026593286.1:34660738-34666726 GCF_907164565.1 Psammomys obesus | reverse complement strand
ATACATACATACATACATACATACATACATACATACATACATACATAAATGGAAAATACATACAAAAAATAAAAATAAATCTTAAAAAAAAACAAACAAGAATGTCTTTAAAGACAGAATAGCTTCTGATTTATACTGACAGTTTACTCTTAGGTAAATAGTTTTCCATAGCAAAAACCTTTAACTTAACAACAGATCCAGAGGAATTTTGACTTACTAAATGTAGAAAGAAATCTAGACATGTAGTAAAATCTTAACACATACTTAAGATTCCTGGCATGTAACGCAGTAAGTTTTGCTTTTAGCATTGTGTAATGTTGCGGCATTTTATGATGTTTAAACATAGGTTCATTTTAGCAAGCTTCCATGAGACGCTGTGAGTGTCACAGACCTGTCAATGGCTGCCTCGCTCTTTCTGAATCCTGCTTATTCCTTCACAAAATCAATAGATTTAAACTATTATCTTAAAATGAATTCCCACGTAAAGTATGAGCTTTTTCTTCTTGTAGCTACTAGGAGATTCATCTTGCTACCACTAAACTCATTCGCTGTGGCCATCCACAGAGCTGCTCTGTATGTGTGGTCAAATCCATACTGAGACTACAGGGTAGCACTGGAGCCTCTGTGGGCCCAGGCAGCTGCGGGGACTTATGGGTAGGATGCAGCTAAGGAGGACCTGAGGAATGTAAAATATCTGTCAGGTTCTGTGGTAGGACATCTGGAGAAATAGCAGTGGGGGAACAGGAGCGGGGAATGGTGCCAGGGCCCTACAATTATGAGATAGGATCATGAGCTACCAAAATGCAAAGGTGGTCGAGGCCGGTAGGCCTCCTGTTCAGTTGTCCTGTCATTGATGAGGAGTTCTGCTGTGAGTCCAGGTGACAAGGATGTCCTATCACTGACCAGGACCTCTGCTGTGAGTCCCTGTGAGAGCATTGCTCTCAAAATGGCCCACGTTTAAAATTTAAAAAAAAAGAACAAAACTATTATTATTTTAAATAATAATACTGATTATGAGCAAAATGTGCTAGATTCTGGGAAGGATGGGAGGACAGGATGAAAATTGCTGGTGCATTACGGTGTCACTGAGTATGAAGAAGAACTTCTAATGTTCTACATAGAATGAGATAAGTATGGCAGACAGCAGTCAATTAAATGTTTCAAAATAGCTAGGAGACAGGATTTCAAATGTCTCTGACACAAAGAAAGGGCAAATATCTGAGCTGGCAGGTACCCAGTTATACTAATCTGCTCATCACCGCACTGTATTCATGTGTTGAAATGTTACATCCCGTCCCACAAACCCACAAATACATACAATTAGCATGACAATTAAAAACAGTCCTCCAGGGGCTGGAGGACCGGCTCCACCAGAAGGTGTACTCACTACCCAGCCTAGCGACCTGAGCTTGACCCTCCAAAGCCTCAGAGTGGAAATAACTGACTCCCGCCAGTTGCCCTCTGACCTGCACACATGCACTGTGGCACACATGTGCACAGACATATATGATTAATTGGTTTGGGTTCTAAGAAATGGTTTTGAAGTAAAATAAATACACATAGAACATTAAATTCAAAACTCACTGGCGGGGTTAAGTCACACGTGATCCAGTTTCCACTTGATGATCTAGATCGACCATCCCTCCTAACACTGCTGTTCCTTCCTTAGGCTGTTGGCTTAAGAGCATCAAAAGCCCGAAGTGGCCAGAGAGTTGTCTGAGCTCCAGGTCAGTGGAATCAATGTTTGTTGGGTCTCCTTGCAGGAGCACTCCACTGCCTCTTCATAGTTAGAATGCACAAATTTTCAAATACGGACGGATCCCCTGAATTCCATCCTCACTAAAGCACACTATTTGGCCAATATCTCCCTGGTGTCCCTCCTCACCATTTTCACTTTACTTCAGCTTCCTGGAGAGCAGCAATGTACCTGGTGGTTATTATCAAGCTAGCAGGCAGTTCAGAGAACTACAGCAAAGAATAAACCAAGCCACCGTGCGTGGGCACACTCCCTCGGTGCAGACCAGCAGATGTGTCTGGCACTGACGAGGAACAGCAGGGGCTGGCTGTGTCCTGCTCTCCGCTGGCCCCAGTTCTAGACCAGCACATCTACAGTGCTGACATGATAATCCCTCAGCAGAAAGATAGAATTCTTTGCTAGAAATGGGGTGACAGACAGCATTTTTTCCACTAAACAATTACAACAAGATGAACTTCATTTTGCTTGAAAATATCCATAGGAGAAGTTTTGCACCGTAGAAGGAATTCCTAAATTCCTGGGAAGATGTCCCAAGCTAGTGGTTTCCAGTAGAATTAAGAAGCTTTGGGTCTGTGGCTCGGTGGTTAGCACTTGGTTAGGGTCCTGGGTTCGGTCCCTAGCACCAGAAACAATAAAATGAAATAAATTACTAAATAAATTTTTTGAGACATTTTAAATCATTTTTCATAAATGTTTGAATTCTGCTACCATCCCTCAAAAATATTTATATGGAGGTATGTGAGAGCTGTGAGCATATTTGCGGTTGCCTTGTCTGTGATGAGATACAAAAATACCACTGACTGGGCCTGTCTTAGTTTGGGCTTTATTGCTGGGAAGAGACACCATGACCCAGGCAACTCTTATAAAGAAAAACATTTAATTTGGCCTGGCTTACAGTTTCAGAGGTTTCATTATCATCATGGTGGGCAGGGTCCAGGCAGACGCAGTGCTGGAGAAGGAGCTGAGAGTTCTACATCTTCATCCACAGGCAACAAGGAGGAGACTAGATTCCACACTGGGTGTAGCTTGAGCATAAGGAACCTCAAAGCCCACCCTTACAGTGACACACTTCCTCCAACAAGGCTACACCTACCCCAGCAAGGCCACACCTCCTAATAATGCCACTCCCAAGGGGCCAAACATTCAAACATATGAAGGCCGAACCTATTCAAACCAACACAGGGTTACCAATAAGCAAGAGATAAGTGTTCCCCTTTCTCCACATCCTCACCAGCATGTGCTGTCACTTGAGTTTTTGATCTTAGCCATTCTGAAAGGTGTAAGATGGAATTTCAAAGTCATTTTGATTTGCATTTCCCTGATGACTTAGGATGCTGAACAATTCTTTAAGAGCTTCTCAGCTGTTTAAGATTTCTCTCTTGAGAATTCTCTGTTTAGCTCTGTGTCCCATTTTTTAATTGAACTCTTTGGTTTGGTGGTGGTGGGAGTGCAAACTTGAACAACTACTTTGGAAATCAAGCTGATGCTTTCTCAGAAAATTGAGAATAGTTCTACCTCAATACCCAGCTAAACCACACCCAAAAGAAGCTCCACCATATCACAAGGACACTTGCTCAACCATGTTCATAGCAGCTTTATTCATAATACCAGAAAATGGAAACAACCCAGCTGTCCCTCAACCAAAGAATGGATAAAGAAAATGTGGTACATTTACACAACAGAATACTACTCAGCTATTAAAAACAAGGAAACCATGAAATTTGCAGACAAATGGATGGAACTAAAAAAAATTCTGAGTGAGGTAACCCAGACCCAGAAACACACATGTGAGCCTAACATAGCTGCCCTCTGAGAGGCTCCACACAGCAGCAGATTGAAACCAATGCTGAAACTCACAGCCAAACATTGGGTGGAGCACAGGGAGCCTTGTGGAAAGTAGGGGAAAGAAAAAGGGGACAAGAAGACCAACAGAGCCAACTAACCTGGGCCCAAGCGCCCTTGCGGAGACTGAAGCACCAACCAAGGACCATGCATGGAAAGGACCTAGGCCACCTACACAGAGGTAGCAGATGGGTAGCTCCATCTTCATGTGGGCTTCCTAGTAAGGGGAGCAGGTGCTGTCTCTGACGTGGACTCTGATGCCTGCTCTTTGATCACACACACACACAAACACACACCAGCCAGGGCTGCCTCACCAAGCCACAGGGGAAGAGGATACGCTCAGTCCTGATGTGACTTGATGTTCCCGGGAACATGGGTATGGGGGGGGAGCTCCCCTTTTCTGAGGAGTGGGGGAGGATAGGGAGAAGAGGAAGGGCGGTGTGGGGGTGGGATAGTGAGGAGAGAAGGGAGGGAGCTATGATCAGGATGTAAAGTGAATGAATGAATGAATGAATGAATGAATGAATGAATGAATGAATGAATCAGCAGTAGTTGTATCCCCTGAAGAGGAATAGCAGAGGCAAGAAAGATGAGTTCACTCCCAAAGCCCATTTCTAAGAGCTCCACTCCTGTTGGCTAGTCCTCAGGGCATAACTACCCAAAGGCATTGCCTTGAAGGGCTCTTACAGTGGCATAAGACTGAATATGACTTTGAAGAGGGCACAGATAGTTAAAATGTAATAGTGATAAACAGGTTGTTTTGTTTTGTTTTGTTTTGTTTTTCAAGACGGAGTTTTTCTGTGTAACTCTGGCTGTCCTGGATGCAGTTTGTACACCAGGCTGGCCTTGAACTCACAGAGATCTGCCTGCCTCTGCCTCCCTGAGTGCTGGGGTTACAGGCATGCACCACAGAGCCTGGAAATTGGCAGTTTTATAATAACTCATATTTAACAAAAAAAAAGTGTTTCTGAATGTTTTTTGCAGGTCTCTCTAACTCTTCAATTTGAATTTGAATTTTTTTTTTAAATTGACACACACACACAGTGACAATAAATTTAAAAAATAGTTTCAAACTTCTTTTTTCAAGTTAAGGCATAAACAATGGCTTAAACAAATCATAACACTCAATACTTGTAAGAGCCGCATAAAATAAGTCAACATTTCTGTAGATGGTGTAAGTTGTTGATAATTTTAGACCTATCATTTTCTCTAAAAGACCATATCCTGAGATCATTTAATTTTAGAAAAAGCCTCAGGCACCAAGATGCTCCTCTATTTCAGGACTCTTCATTCTGAGAAACTCAACTCAAGTGGCTCAAGGCAAAAAGGAGAAAGTGCATGCCCACAGAGTAGAAAATCGCTCAGGGCAAGCCACAGACGGATGCTGCAGGAACGCAGCAACCCTCCCCCGATGCCCTCCCTCCCAGCCTCTCTCAGGCTTCCTCTCCCTCCCACTTGTTCATATTTTCACATATAGGCACGAACACACCATACTCATTGTTTCAAGTGTGTTAGCCTCTGAAGAAACCAAAAGGGCGCAAGATAATTAGCAGATACTAACTGTGGAAAAAAGTAAAAGATGAGGGACATGAGAGGCCTTGTTTGTTTGTTTGTTTGTTTGTTTGTTTGTTTGTTTTGTTTAAGACAGGGTTTCTCTGTGTAGACCTGGCTGTCCTGGAACTCCTTCTGTAGCTCAGGCTGGCCTTGAACTCAGAGATCCACCTGCCTCTGCCTCCTAAATGTTGGGATTAAAGGTGTGCACCACCACTGCCCTGTGTGAGGGGCCCTTCAAGACTAGCTTTAACAGGGGAATTTCCACAGTCCATGTGATCACTGTACTTTACGGTACATGTATGCGTTGAGTGACTATCCTCCAAGCCAAGCACACACCATCTTGGGAAGTTCAGCTGTGCCCTGTTACAAAAGGATTGTCCCAGAGGAGTTTACTGGCTATTTACACCCCAGTGCAGAGGCTCACAAGACCTTCGCCTGAGTATCCTGTCTCTCTCTACCACCTGTTGCATACAATTCTGCCTTAATTGCAGTGACCACTGGGAGGGGCCAAAGTACATAGGTCAGAGGGTGGAATGTCCATGTGTGTGGCCAGTTGAGGCAGGACTGTCCACACTCCTGTAAGTAACACCTGACTCAGGCTCTGTAATCCCAGAACTCAAGGAGGCAGAGATGTATAGATTTCTGTAAAGTTCGAAGCCAGCCTGGTCTACAAAGTGAGTCTAGGACAGCCAAAGCTACACAGAGGAACCCTGTCTCAAAAAACCAAAAACATAAAAGAAGAAAGAGAGAGAGAGAGAGAAAGAAAGAGAAAGAAAGAAAGAAAGAAAGAAAGAAAGAAAGAAAGAAAGAAAGAAAGAAAGAAAGAAAGAAAGAAA
>NW_026593286.1:34603694-34660728 GCF_907164565.1 Psammomys obesus | reverse complement strand
AAAGAAAGAAAGAAAGAAAGAAAGAAAGAAAGAAAGAAAGAAAGAAAACCCAATTCACAGGGCTGGAGAGAGGGCTCAGAGGTTAAGAGCACTGTCTGCTCTTCCAGAGATCCTGAGTTCAATTCCCAGCAACCACATGGTGGCTCACAACCATCTATAGTGAGATCTGGTGCCCTCTTCTGGTGCACAGGCACACATGCAGGCAGAACATTGTTTACATAATAAATAAATACATGTTAAAAAGAAAGAAAGAAAACCCAATTCACCAATGGTTTCCAGTCTCCTGTCTCAGTTTGTTGTTGGGACCTAGGGAGGGAAGGTACATGCTGCTTAGTCTCTTTAAGGGAAGAAATTTTAGTAGCATGGGGTCTGTGGGAGGTAATTAAGTCATGAGGATGAAGACCTCAGAAATAAGATTGGTGCCTGTGCTGGTTTGAAAAGGAATGCCCCCCCCCCCTAGACTCATGTGTTCAGGGAGTGTCACTATTAGGAGGTGTGGCTTTGTTGGAGGAAGTGTGTCATTGTGGGGGCGGGCTTTGAGGTCTCAGGTGCTCAAGCGACACCCAGTGTGGCACACAGTCTCCTTCTGCTGCCTGCAGATCCAGATGTAGAACCCTCAGCTCCTTCTCCAGCACCGTGTCTGCCTGCACGCTGCCGTGCTTCCCACCATCATGATAATGAACTAAGCCTCTGAAACTGTAAGCCAGCCCCAATTAACTGCTTTCCTTCATAAGACTTGCTTTTATAAGGGTTGCGTGGTCATGGCATTCACAGCAGTAAAACTCTAACTAAGACAGGTGCTCTCTCATGCTTTTCCTCCAATGAACTAGGAAATCGACCTTCACTATACACAGAGCCTGCTGGCACCTTCAGCTTAGACTCCACACCCTTCAGAACAGCAAAAAGCAAATTATTGTTCCTTAGACATCCATGGCGTTCTGTAATAGCACCCAAAATGACTAAGATAGAAATTAAATAGATAATTGACTGGAAAAAAAAAGTCAACAAAACTAATTCAATAGAAGGTAAGCTAAAGTACCTATAATTGGAATTAGGCTGTCAAAAGACAAAATTGTAACAATAAAAACTTAATTTGCTTTTCAAAAACGTTTTATTGATTCTTTCCAAATTTTACATTATGCACCCCAATCCCACTCATCTCTCTGTCCCTCCGTATCCACCCTCCTCCCTTGCAACCTCCCTGCCAAAAGAAAAAGGAAAAAAAAACATTTAAAAAATAAAAAAATAAAGCTTCTCATTGTGGAAACTGCGATGTATCACAGTGTATCCTACAATACACCCTTTTTCCCAAACAACTTCATTTGCAAAGGTTATCACAATGAGTCACTGGCCTGGTTCGAGGCCTCCGGCTTCCGCTACATCTTCAATATTGGATCCTCACTAGGGCTCCTTTCGGATATCCTGTTGTTGCCCTGTGTAGTGGAGATCCCGCAGCTTTGGATCTGCAGGACCAGCCTCTTCATGTGCTCCAGCAGTTCACAGATGGGGTAGATGTTGGGGTGGGCCAACTCAAAGCCCTGGGCCTGGGCCTGGGTAGTGGCTGTGTTGTTCAGCCAGACAGCTCCCCCATACCCACCCCACCAGGGCCAGATGTCCAGCTTTGCCCAGGTGAGGGGCAGGGCCAGCTCTCCCAAACTCACACCTTCAGAGCTGGCACTCCCGCACTGCCCAGGCAAGGTGCAGGGCTGGCTCTCCCGAAGCCCTGGACATCAAGACAACCCCAGGAGGCATCCCAGACCATGGACGTTTGCACCACCCTTGGTGGTAATATGGGACAACACCACAGACTTCTGCTGCTTCAGGGCCGTGGCCCTGGCAGCGTGCCAGGAGCTCACCATGCCCTCAGGTGGTAGACGTGGCCCTGGCAGCGTGCCAGGAGCTCACCATGCCCTCAGGTGGTAGACGTGGCCCTGGCAGCATGCCAGGAGCTCACCATGCCCTCAGGTGGTAGACGTGGCCCTGGCAGCATGCCAGGAGCTCACCATGCCCTCAGGTGGTATCACAGGTTACTCACATCAGGCTTTTCCTCACCACCCTCGAATTCCAGTTCCTCCTCCCTTCAGAGTGCACAAACCATTTCACTTCTCTCCCTCCCAGCACATCACCACACTCTTGCTCATAGTAGTGATAGTCTGCCCGCCCGCCCGCCTGCCTGCTCACACCCTGGCGGCAGGTGTGCCTCTGGGTGCCTTCGGCAGGCCCTTCATTTACTTTTAATTCTAGATAAAAATTCTAGGCTAGACCTTATTGCATAAGGTAGAATAAGGGATCATTTGGGCTGAATGGAGGTAGATGGTGTTTGCAGACAGTAAAGAGCTCAAGGAAGCTAAAATAAAATGCAGACTGATGCTCTGTCACCTTTCAAAAGAGCTTTCATTGCCTGCGAGGGCGGCGAGACAGAAGAAAGGGACAATGTTGTGTTAACCTCAAGTGACCTTCTCTGTGTAGAGCTTAAAGTAAAGCAACTGTCTTTGTCACACGCACTAAAACTGGACTAAGAAAGAATTGGCCGCCATCTCTCTGACCCTGGTCTCTGGAAAGTCCTGATAAAGACTTTAGCTGCAGTTTATTGACATGGCGCTCTAGCGTGGATGGTCCATTTCTAGCCCAATCTATCTAGCGATAGGTCAAGAGCTAAGCCCAAAACAACGGCCTCCAAGAACTTTTATTTGACATACAGAGAAAATCAAATGACCCGTAAGAAATTCAGTGTCACTATACAGCAGCATCAGAAAAGGCACTTGGGAATTCCTACAGCAATGACCCAAGTCTGAAGCTCGGCTACATACCCACGGAATGAAAAGCAAAACCTTCCCTGTGATTATTAAAAAATGAAGAGGAGTTTCTTTCTTACATTGATATTTTCTTCGCTGGCAGGTTTTCTTAAAATTTCTGCCCATAACATCACCCTTAGGGATCTCTACTTAAGAATTTGGGGCATGGAGCTGCAGAGGTAGCTCAACAATTAAGAGCATGTAGCATCCTTGGAAAGGACCCAACTTCAACTCCCGACACACCTGTCAGGCAGCTCATAAATACACATAATCCTAGTTCCAGGTAATATGACACCTTCTTCTGGCTTGTTTGGGCACTGCACTCACACTTACAAAACTCAAAAACAAATCCACATATTTTTAAAATATTGTTTAAATTTCGGGCAATTGTTATTCAAGGTATGTTGGCTCACAACAGTTTAGACCATTAACAGTGCACTCAATTGTTTTCATTTTTGTTATCTGGCCTTTCTGAGACAGGGCCTTACTCCGGAGACCTTGCTGGCCTCCAACTCTTGGCAGTTCTTCTGCCTCAGCTCCTGAGTGCACAGCTCGGCTGTGATTGCCATGCCCCACCCAGCTCCATGTTATCATGTGAACAGACTCCATCACTGCCCAGACATCCCACCAACAGGAGGCTTTTCTTGGCAGCAGCACGCCTTATCACTTCTCTTGTGTCTCACTCCATGGCAAGTGCAGAGCAGGCCTTACAAACCCTCAGGCCTAGCTGGGCAGTGGTGGTGCACACCTTTAATCCCAGCGCTCCGGAAGGAGAGGCCGGCAGATCTCTGAGTCTGAGGCCAGCCTGGTCTACAGAGAGAGTCCCGGGAACTCTACACAGAAAAGCCCTGTCTGGGGGGACGGGGACAGGGACTCGGGCCTATTGCAGCTGCCAGACATCACAGTCATAGAAAATACGTGTACTGAGCCACAGGACAGAGCCTGCTGTGTGAGTCGGAATTGACCCCGCCCCCTCCATCTCCTGTGATGAGTTCACCTTCTGCCTTGTGAAGTAACTGAAAATCCCGGGCGCTTTTAAGGAAGCCAAAGCACGGCACACAGGTCATGCTGGGTCTCAGCGCGACTGTGAGAAGCTCTTTTGTCACAGTTACACACTTACTTGTAATATATATTATGAAGAACTCTACCTGGCACTTCAAATCAGTTTTCACGGGTTATTGATAAAGTTAATTCAAATGGCTATGCCCAGTGAGGTTGACCTCGTCGCTTGCAGCGTTGGCTTGTAAATACTGTGTAGGACGACATTCAGGAGATCTGGCCCTCACAACTTCCGTGTAAATTGCCCAGAAGTCGTGACTGTGAGCCCCGCCTCCCCCCTCTGCCAGGCTGTTGTTCATGGGGTCTCAGTCTCTCACTGGCTCCATTTCTTTCCGGGAAGATAACGGGGCAACTGGGGGCATTATCAGGGAGCAAACAGTACAGCATGAAAGTGCCAAAAAACCCTCATCTGCCTCAGCCAGTGAAGTCTGGCTGTGTAGAAATGGGACCATCTTAGAATTGACCCATTTGAAGAAATTGTTAGCTGGGAGATGAAATTTGTTGTGCAGCGCTGTCTCTGCCCTACGCTCCTCAGAGATGGCGTGCAGAGACTTGTAAGCCACATACTACCCAAGCACAAGGCCTTATAGCCAGACTTCTTGAAGCCCCCTGCAGGCCGGGTGCAGCCCTCCCTCATTGATGCAGGGGCATTCCGGGCAATCAGAAAGCTAACAGAAGAGCACGGGGATGGGGAATGGCCAAGGGTATCAGCTATGTCCCAATTAGTGAGCAAACACCCTAATTTTTAGAAAGCCATGAGGTCTCAATGGGATTACTCAGCTCTGCTGCTCTGTGTAACAAGAGACCTACAGCGTGGGAACAGCCAGGCTGCACACTCTGACGTGAGCGGGCCCGTCTCTCTCCAGGATGACCTTAGGTGAGTCATTTTAAGTTCTCAGATCCTCAGTGTTTCCATTTATGTGATGGGAGAAACTTACTCTGCAAGTTTCTTCGAGTTCTGTGACATAAGGAGCATTCGAACTTGCACATGGGAGCCGGTGCTGGGAGCACTCCAGAAACCGCACATTCTTAGGGAGCTGTCTGCCCCTCGTGAACAAAACAGCCAGGCAATTTGTCCAGCCACCACGGAATTGCTCACTGTGCTGAGGAGGTGGGCTTTAGGGTTTGGCTGCTGACAGCCATTAAAGATACCTCGATGGGAGCATCTGGTTTCAATTGAAACTGCTCTTCCTGTGCTTTGAGTCAGCTCACGATTTCCCCCTCCAAAACAATTCAAAGCTTTGTGCTAAGCGTACAGTTTCTAGGAGGCTTGAAAATGCCCTTTATTTAAAACACCATTGGCTGCAGCACGGGTTGGAAACACCTACCTGAGCCCTTCCATTCCAGGCATTCACTTCGGGAAAGTATTTGAGACATTTGAACTCTGATCCCATGACTTAATGCATAGCAAAACCTTGATGGAAAATACCAGCAGAATTTACAGCTGGTGGCAAGCTGAGCACTGTCTGTTTTTAAATGATGCCTCTGAACTTTATACTCATGTGTATTAGTATGGCTTATTACACAAACTATTCTACCCAGCACCCTTATTGTTAAATATGTCCTTCAAAGTTATTAGAAGCAAAATGGCTAGAATATATAATATACAGACATTTTTGGGAAGCAGCCTAAGACAGGGTTTTTCTAGCTGTCCTGGAACTCTCTCTGCTGACCAACCTGGCCTCAAACTCAGAGATTAATCCTCTGCTTAGGCCTAAAGAGGTGCGCTACCACTGCCTGAACCAAAATTTTTTTTGTTTGTTAGGTTTTTGTTTTGTTTTGTTTTGTTTTGTTTTGTTTTGTTTTGTTTTGTTTTGTTTTGTTTGAGGCAGGATTTATCTGTGTAGCCCTGGCTGTCCTGGACTCACTTGTAGACCAGGCTGGCCTCGAACTCACAGAGATCCACCTGCCTCTGCCTCTGCGTTGAGATCACAGGCATGCCCCATCCATCACAGCTCAGACTTTATTTTTCAAACAAGAAATATATATTGCCTTTCAGAAATTTTTTTAAAACCAGCTTATAATTTTAACCACAGTGCACGAAGGAATCATTTCTCTTATCCTCATCAGCACTCGGTCTTCAGCAGCCTTCTGGGAGAGAGGGCAGTTTACTGTTTTCATTTGCTTTTCTTCAGTTACTCATCAGTGGACCATCCTTTCGTTTTTGTTTCCTCGATTATATGTGTTTGTTTGTTTGTTGACTTAGTCATCCTGTGGATGTGTGTGCACAGGTCGTGGTGTGCTTGTGGCGGTCTGAGGACAACTGGTAGGAGTCAGTTCCCTCCACCAAGTGAGTCCTGGGGTTGGAACTGGGGTCTTCAGGCCTGGCCTCAGGCACCTCTACTCACACTGAGTCATCTCGCTGACCCTTTTAATGTCTTTTTTTTTTTTTTTTAATATTTGTTGATTTTTGCATTTGTGTGTGAGGGCATGTGTGTCAGAGCACACAGCTGGAATTCAAAGAGTGACCTCACGCTTCCCAAAAACAAACAATCCAAAAAAAGCTCTTCTCAGCTAGGTGATGCGGTACATTCCTGCAATCCACGCATTCAGGACACTGAGCCAGGAGCTGGCCAGCTGGAGTACAGAAGTTAGCCTGGGCTACACACAAGCAAAGGATACACAAAAGCCAACCTTGGCTACAGGTAAGGCTCTTTCTCAAACAGTAAAACCTCTTCTGCTCTCATCCAACTAATGTTCATGATATCGGCTGGGTGCACACTGGTTTGGGCACGAAAGACACAGAGGTAAACAGCAGGTTCCCAGATGACAGGGCTCGAATCCTGCTGGAGAACTATACTAAGCGCCCTATGGTGTTCGTTCACAGTAAAGGCCTGGTAGAAAGACAGAGTAGGTTGGGGGTTGACGTGGTGGGGACAGGGCAGTATTAGAGGGACTGGGTAGACCTGAAACCAGCTTCAGAGGGTGGCATTGGGGCAGAAATGTGAATGAAGGAAGAGAGAGCCACACAGACACCTGGGAATGGAATGTCAGGGGGGGGGGGAAAGAAAGCAATTGCCCTGAGAGGGGGCCACCTCAGAGTGGGCAGGAGGAAGCCAGGTCACCATGGACCAGGAAAGCCATTTTTAAAAGCCTTCCATTTTGTCCAAAATGACTGGAAGCCACTGGCAGACTGAGGACAGGGAGGGGCCTGGTTCTCATTTGGGGGGAATCATTTCAGCTGTCATGTAGGAAATAGTTTCAACATATTGACTTGTGTTTTGGGGGTTGTTTTTGTTTTTTGTTTTTTGTTTTCTTTGTGCCTTTCTGGCACCTCTTTTACAACTCTGGCTAGGACCTTTTCAGGGTTTTTAAATATCTCTGCACCAATGGAACGGTGAGGTTAGTCAAATGTCCAATCAAAGATGCACGAGCTTCAGAATCGTTGCTCCAGAAGTTATTGTAAAGTTCACCCATCCATGAAATGTGAAATGCCTAGATGCAAAATTACTTCCAGCTGCTCGTGAAGATCTATGAACGGGGACGCTAATGGAGGTTCAGGTTCTCAGAACCCTCGAGGCAAACAGCTGTGGCAAGGCTTAACAAAGCTTCTTTTAAGAAAATAGAGGCCAGTGCTATTTCAAAGAAGATTGAGGGGGAGCTATAAGGATGCAGGACAGCGGGTATGGATACGAGCAACGGGATAGTGCAAGCTCCGCACTTTCAATGCGATCTGCGCGCCGTCAGCAGTAGAAGGCGCGAGGTGAGGGTGTTCCATGTAGATTCCGGTAGACCAGACACACCGCCATTGAATCACGATCCCTCGCCATCCTCCCCTTCCTCCTTGCATATACTATCAGAGTTTAGTTCAGGTGGGTCAAATTGATCTAAACTTCTGGGGCTGGACCTCAGTTGGGAGAGTGCTCGCCTAGCATGTACTGAGTCATGGGTTCGGTTCCCAGCACCGTGTAAAACCAGGAATGGTGGTGCACAGAAGGAAGTAGATTCTGGGATATCGAAAGTTCAAGGCCATCTGCAGCTATGTAGTGAGGTTGAGGCCAGGCGGAGGTGGGGGACAGTCTGAACTTAGCCCCTCTTTCCTGGTCATAAAACTCAGTTCCCACCAGTGAGCTGTAAGCAACGAGTCACTCGGGGTCATGGTCTGAAAGAGTGGCTTTCATTGTAAAGAGCTGCCAGCAAAGCCGATCTCTCTCCTCTCTTCCCTTTCTTCCTGACTTAGAGTTGAACACCCTGGCTGCTTTCCAGACATGCTGCAAGCATTAAGAAAAGGCCAGGAGATTCTCCAGGATCGCCCATCACCCTCAGCCACCCAAACCAACCCTGCTAGATGCCTGCTTCCCAACTCTTCTAAAATAAATAGAAATGTGTCTGTGTTTAAGACTGAAGATCTGGCTTGGAGAAACACTTTTTTTTATATATAAAGTCTTTCTATATAGATCTCAGGCTGGCCTGGAACTTACCACAGATGCCAAGGTAGAACTCAGAGATCCACCTGCCTCTGCTTCTCAAGTGCTGGGATTAAAGGCCTACACCACCACACCCAGCTTCGGTTATTTTATTAAGTCCGGGGCTGGTGTGATGGGTCAGCAGTTGAGAGCACTGGCTGCTCTTCCAGAAGACCTAGGTGGGATTCCCACCATTCACATGGTTTATTCAATATTGCCGCTCAATCCCAAGGGACCCAGCACCCCCTTCTGCCCTCTCCAGTGCCAGGCATGCATGTGGTACAGCAAAACACCCATACACATTAACTAAAACAAGTTGTAAAATAAAAAGGCAGAATCTTGCTCTGTATTCCAGGCTAGCTTTGAACTCACTATGTAACCTGGGCTGGCCTCCAACCTCAACTTCCCAAGTGTTGCAATGACAGGCCTGTGCCACCACAACTGACCAGAAACACTCTTAATTTAGACCTTCCAAATCATCAAAGTGTCAAAATACAACATCGTTATTGCTTATAATATAAAGTGAGTAAAAAAAACACCTCTTACAGCTTTAAAGCAATAAGGAAATCTCACTCACGTTAAATCCTTTCAGAGGACCGCCATGGAGCATTTGTCTTGACCTTCTAGGCTTCTGTTCAATTAGTTATTACCTAATGGGTTGTGGTTTCGGTTTTTGTTTGTTTGTTTGTTTGTTTGAGTTAGCGTCTTGCTAACAGCCCAGGCTAACCTTGAACTTGGAATCCCTCTACCGCACTCTTCATACACCCATCCCCAAGAACTGGAATGACAGGTATGGATTTAGTTGGCTGTAGCTGAGTAGTTCTTTAAAAAAATAAAAATAAAACTAAAAAATCTTTAAGTGTCTATTGAGAGCCAAGTTCACTGCTGTAACCTAATTAGCCCAGCACACAGGAAGCTGAAGCAGGAGGATCTTGAATTCTAGAGTAGCCTGGGCTATATAGCATAATAAAAAAGAGGACGTGAAGGAGGAGAAGGAAGAGGAGAAGAAAGTATCTATTTGAAAGAAAGCGACCTACCTTTGTGAAGATTTTTGTTTGTTTGTTTTTGGTTTTTTTTTTTTTTTTTTTTTTAGTTTTTTTGAGACAGGGTTTCCTTGTGTAGCCTTAGCTACCTGGACTCACTTTGTAGACCAGGCTGGCCTCAAACTCAGAGATCCACCTGCCTCTGCCTCCCATATAGGGATACGTTTTAAACATGTTTTATTAATTTTTAGAGTATTTCATGCATTCTTACAATGTATTTTGATCATATTCAACCCCACATTTCCCAGCTCCTTCAGATCTGTCCTCACCCCTTCCTAACCTTCATGTCTTCTTTTTAATAACCCAAGAGCCCAAGCTGGATGGTGGTGGTGCACGCCTTTAAGCCCAGTGCTTTGTGAGTTCAAGGCTAGCCTGATCTACAGAATGAGTTCCAGGACAGCCAGGGCTACACAGAGAAACGCTGTCTCGAAAACAGAAGTAAAAAAACAAACAAAGCAGCTAGCCCAATGTGTGCTGTCCATGTTCTCAGAGGCGTGTGACAGCCACTGCAGCATGACCGACCCACCGAGGTTCACACCCCTGATAAAAGCTGGCCCTCCCTCCTCTAGCAGCAGCCTCTCGGCTATCATGAGTGCTTACTCCTACTGCAGTGTCGGCTGGCTTGATGCTGTGTAGGTTTGGTGTGCATGAGCCACCACACTGTTGTGAGTTCATAAGCCACTGTCCTGTGGAGTCCAGGAAACACCTTTCACCCTGTCCTCCCAGACTCTATCCTTCTATTTCTAGGGCTTTTGCTGAGTGAGGAGTGAACCTTCCTTGGGTGTAGAGATGGGCATTTCTAGGAAGGAATTTTTTTATTAATTATAGTTTATTCACTTTGTATCTCCCCTGTACCTCCCTTCCTCCTTCCCTCCCAATCCCACCTTCCCTCTTCCCACCCGTATCCCTCTCCCAGTCCACTGATAAGGGAGGTCCTCTTCCCCTTCCCTCTGATTCAAGTCTATCAGGTCTCATCAGGAGTGGCTGCATTATATTCTTCTGTGGCCTGGTAAGGCTGTTCCCCCCTTGGGGGGAGGTGATCAAAAAGCAGGCCAATCACTGTCAGAGACAGTCCCTGTCCCCATTACTATGGAGGCCACTTGGATACTGAACTGCCATAGGCTACATCTGTGCAAGGGTTCCAGGCTATCTCCATGAGTGGTCCTTAGCTGGATTATCAGTTTCAGAAAAGACCCCTGTGCCCAGACTTTTTGGATCTGTTGCTCTTCTTGTGGAGCTCCTGTCCTCTCCGGGTCTTACTATCTCACCACTTCTTTCATAAGATTCCTTGCACTCTGCCCAAAGTTTGGCTATGAGTCTCAGCATCTGCCTCAATACCCTAGAGAGTATAGCCTTTCAGAGACCCTCTGTGGTAGGCTCCTGTCCTATTCCCTGTTTTCTCCCTCCTCTGATGTCCACAGGAAGGAATTTTCATTGGTGTCCCTGGCTGGCTGAGTTTTAATACATTGACAACAACTAGCCACATCACAGCCCTTTTGTAGCTCCTAGTGTAGGTGTGTGAGGAAAGAGCCTGAGGTGGGTGGATGGAAGTGTAACTCAGCAGGAGAATAATACCCAGCATGCCTGAGGTCCTGGTTCATCCGAGGAGAGCCCTGCAACCAAGCATGTCCATTTTGACTGGCTCAGGATGAGAATACACAAAAGTCTGAATATTAAACATGTCACATGCTCTCTCTACTGTTCTTTGTGCCAAGTAACACATTCTCAAGAGGAATTCCAGAGGAGGTAGGATTTTTGTTAGCCCCAACTTTAACCTGGTCTGTAGGTACAGTGACCTGCGTGGGTTCCCCTTGCCCCCTCTCTACACCGCCCCTCATCTCTCTTTCTTGTGCCATCTGTAAACCATTCCCTTTCTAATTGTGAATCACTGTGTTTTCATGGCTCAAGTTACTGTGTTTCAACGACCAGCCTTTTTCCACCCCCACACTTAAACGAGAAATATGACAAAGAAGGAAGCCAGTTGGAATTTATTTTCCTCTCTCCATAGCAGATGTTAAATCCAAACTTTTAAAATAAAGAAATTTTAGAAGCATTAACATGTTACTTCAGAACAACTGTCTTAGTCTCCCCTGAACCCATGTTAAGTCTCAGGCTTGGGGAGAAACCCTCTTTGATCTCCTGTCTCAGGGTACAGACATAGCTGCCTGTTGCCACAGACAGACACACACACACACACAGTCCCTTTGGCTAAATCAGTTTTCCAAACTGAGATCAAGAATCTGTTGAGGGTAAGCCTGACACCTGAAATTCCGTTTACTTGGGAGACTAAGGCAGGAGAATTCAAGGCCAGTATAGGCTACATGGGGAGAGCCTGTCTCAAAACAAAAAGGAGGGCTGGAAAGACGGTTCAGCCACTAAAGGCTGGGTTCACAATAAAAACATCAAAATAAAAAGGAGGAAAAAAAGTCTAGGGATATAGATCAGTGGTTGCCTGGCATATGCAAGGCCATAAATTAAATCTCCAAAAGGAATTTTTTTAAGTGTGTGTGTGTGTGTGTGTGTGTGTGTCACAGCATTCATACGGAGGTTAGACAGAAACCTCTGTGCATCAGTTACCATCTATCACCTCATTTGACACTGTATCTCTTGGTCACCATTGCATATGCCCAACTAACTGGCCCATGAATTTCTGGGCCTTCCCTTGTCTCCGACTCCCATCTCTCAGATCTCTGTGATCATCATACCGCACCAGGCTTTGAGTGAATCCTGGGGATCAAAGTTCAGATCCTCACGCCTCGTTAGCAAGTTCTCGTACCCACTGTCCAGCACCACCACCCCACCCCACCCCACCCCACCCCGGGCAAATAATCTTTTTACTTCTCTCCCACTTCTCTCCCATTTGACTCCCAAATGTCCAAGCCTTTTATTCATTTTATTTATTTATTTATTTTTGTGATTCACTCTCCATTGCATGTCAGTGCTCCCCAGCCCTGATGCTGGCATCAGGTGGCTATCAACTCCTCACTGTCCCTATCTGACTAAGTTCTTTATACAACAGTAACTTTAAGGAAAAAGAATGGGTTAATAGAGAACTTATTTCACTTTTAAAGACTAGTGCTGTAAACATGAGCATAGCATGGCCACCACAGTAAAGGATGGTAAGGAAAAGCAATCCAAGTTCACACAATTCCATGTGACTCCAGAATGCACCTGTGATGGCCATTCTTGGTTGTCAGCTTGACTACATCTAAAATTAACTGAACCTCCAAAATGGGGGTTGAGCCTGTGAGGGATTTTTGCTTAATTTAAAGTAAGTAGATCCACTTCTAATCCAGGTCTTGAGACAGGAAGACATACCTTTACTCTGGACCACACACCTTCTGCTGGAAGGACATGGAAGAAGGAATCTTTTGTTCTTTCCTTGTGTGCCCTCACCTTGCTAGAAAGTCCATTCCTTCACTAGCATTAGACAACTTCTTCAGGATTACAGTATATCCTGAAGACCAGCTGACATCTAGTCTTGCAGACTGTGCAAGTGGATTCTGGGACCTTCCATTCACAGCCAGCTATCGTGATTAGCTGGAGCACAGCCTCTTAGTCATTCTAACAAATCCCCTTTCTATATGTAGAAAGAGATTCATTCTGTAAGTTCTGTTACTCTTAGAGGACCCTGACTATGACAGTGCCTGTGGCCAAGTCATCTAGGGCTCCTTTAAATTTTATAGGTCATTTCTATTATAGCATCCTGAGCCTCTTATTCTGTCCAATTGTGTCAGATTTCAACAAATGAAATGTGACTTTGCTGTTATGCTGCTTACAGAACAGAAACAATTGCTCAAGAGAAACACAAACAGCCAAGGCCACAGGCCTAGTTCATATTGCTCCTAATCATCACCTGAAAACATCACTGGCATATTTTCCTCTTCGTCCTTGTGAGGAAGCGTGAAGCTTCAAAGCCTGAGTCTGAGCCACATGGCTTTCATTTCCTGGCCTCCTCCCTGTGCACACATGAAGGCACTCAGGAAACAAACATTTACACATTTTTCTCAGGGGCAAATGAGGCAAAAAAAAAAAAAAAAGTCAGTACTCTGCATACATAGCAGCCCAAATAATAAACAGCATCTGTCCCTACATTTGCACTGACCCTACTATGAAAGCACTTAGATACTCACTCACCTCAGAGTTCTCATTCTAAACTGGCAGGTACCCTTACTGTTATGTTCCAGATGAAACAGATGCTGCTGGGAGAGGGAGAATCCATCTTCTCTGCAGATGAATCCTCTTATGTGTTATCCAATCGCAGTGGTCAGCGTACATATACATACATACATACATACATACATACATACATACATACATACAACACTAAATGGGATCAGTAGGAGATAAATATAGGTGTAGATACAGATGCCTGCAACATTAATTATACAAGATGTCATGAACTTGAAAGAGAGTTGGGGAAGTTGAAACGGGAAAAATAAAGGTGGAAATGATGTAAAGACAGTATTGTGTATGAAATTATAAAAAAGCAAAAAATGTAAATCAAAAACTCCTATTGAAAGCTGAGTGTGGTGGCACATGCCTGTGATCCCAGCACTCAGGGAGGCAGAGGCAGGCCTCTACAAAGTCCAGGACAGCCAAGGCTGCACAGAGAAACTCTGTCTTGAAAAACTAAAACAAACAAACAAACCAAAAACAAAAATCACAACAACAACAACAAAAAACTTGTATTGACAATAGCTTCAAAATAAAATACCTAGGTATATACCCAACCAAAGTGAAGAATTTCTGTGTGAAAACTGTAAAACACTGAAGGAAGAAAGTGAAGAAGACAGAAGATGAACACACCTCTCATGCTTATGGGTTGACAGAATTCAAACTGTGAAAATGGCTGTCACCAAAAGAAAGCTACAGATTCAAGGCGATCCCCATCAAAAGCTAATGATAGTCTTCACCCACAAAAGGGGAGGGGCAGCCTAAATTTCACCTGGAAACACAGATTACTCCAAACCACTAAAACCATCCTCAACAAAAAGAGAGAAGTCGTCATAACACCTGGTTTTAAATTATACTACAGAACACAGTAACAATAGTACTGATACAAAAACAGAAGAATGGAGGAGGGGGAAGAACAGAAAACTAAGAAAGAAGCCAACTCACTGACTTTCAACAAAAGTTCCAAAAATACACATTGTGGAAAGATGGACTTTTTAACAACAGTGCTAGAAAAACTGGATGCTCAGGTGTAGAAGAATGAAACTGAACTGCTGTATCTCACCCCACACAAAAGTCAATTCAAAGTGGATTAAACACTTTAATCTGAGACCCAAAACTCTGAAACTGCTAAGTGAAAACATTTAAACATATAAACATAGACTTTCCAATAGGACAGGAAATAATCCCAAAAATTGCATGGCATTTTAAAGTTTCTGAGAGGGAAGGCAGAAGTGGTGTAATTATATTGTAATTCTTTATGTTTTATTTTTATTTTTTGAGTGAGGGTTTCTCTGCGTAGCCTTGGCTGTCCTGGAACTCCCTTTGTAGACCAAGCTGGCCTCCTACTCACAGAGATTTGCCTGCCTCTTCCTCCCTGAGTGCTGGGATTACAGATGTGCACACCTGGCTATAATTTTTTTTTTAATTAAAAAAATAATAAAAGGTTTTTCCCTAGGGCCCATCTAATCTTGGACTTTTCACCACTTTAGCTGTATTGGGTGTATGTCCCATATCACCGAGTAGCTTAAATTCACTCAGAAAGTGGCTGATTACTCCCATACCATTTGTGCCACACTGTACCAGTATATCCAGCATGAAGGTCACGGCTGTGGGCGGCACAGTTTGTAATTGAATGACTGTGGTAGTTTGAATAGCAGTGGCTTTCACAGGCTCATAGATTTGAATGCTTGGTCACCAATAAGTGGCACTATTAGGTTGTGTGGTCTTGTTGAAGGGATGGGCTTTGGGGTTTAAAAGCTCACGCCAGGCTCAGGCTCAAGCTCAGGCTCTCTCTCTCTCTCTCTCTCTCTCTCTCTCTCTCTCTCTCCCTGCTGCCTCTGGATTCAGATGCAGAACTCTCAGCCCCTCTCTAACACTGTGTTTGCCAGCCTGCCCTCATGTTGATAATGAACTAAACCTCTAAACTGTAAGCCAGCCCCAAGTAAATGTTTTCCTTTATAAGAGTTGCCATGGCCATGGTGTCCCTTCACAGCAATAGAAATCCTAACTAAGACAAGGTGCAACGTTTGTAGCTGGGTCATATTGACTGATTTTCTCCTCCAGAACTATGCAAAGTACTTCCAGAACCATGAACACCAGTCAGTAGAGTAAAGCTTCTAGTTCGGCACTAGCTCGGATTCTCCATGTTCTGTGACATAAGTGGGGTCTTCAGCAATAGGACATTACCATCAAGTTGTAGCAGGTAACTAATAGCCTTGACAATAGCCAATGATGTTTGGAGATTTCGATGGGACCCTTTTGGCCAAAAATTCAACACGATAGAACCGATTCCTGGCACTGGAGGTTTGAGTTGATGATTTAGGATGTCTAGCTGGGCACTGTCTCCCTTTTATTTGGTGACTCCATTTAGTTTTCTTTCATATATGCGTATATTTTAGGGGGCCTCTACAGTAGTAGGTTTACATGTGATCAAAAGACCATAGTGTTAGGTGTCTCTCCCTTTACCCTGTCCTTTAATCCCCTTCCTCCATTTAACCTTCCTATTTTATTTTTCCCTTTATCTCCTTATAGCTCAGTGCTCTATTTCCCCTTCCTTAAAAGATACACTCCCCCACCCCATTTTTACTAACTGCCTATCTTCTATGATTATTCTGATCAAAATGCACATATCTAAATCTTAAAGGCTAACATTCACATGTAAGATCAAAACACACTATTTCTTTTTTAATCTGAGTCACATCACTCAGTATGGTTGTCTATAGCTACATCCATTCCCCTGCAAACTTCTTATTTTCATTTTCTTAACAAGTGAATAACATTTCATTGTGTCAATGTACCACATTTTCACTATCCACCCATCAATCAATAGACATCTCCACTGTTTCTAGTTTCTGGCTATTGTGAGTAGAGCAGCCATGAAAATGGTTGAGCAGGTGTCTCTGATAGCAGGATGTCCAGTGCTTTAGGTAGGTGTCACAGAATGGTACAGCTGGGTTTTGTGGTGGATTGGTTTAGCTTTTTGAGGAGCCTCCACACTCCTCCATAGTCGCTGCCCCATCTGCACTCCCGCAATCAGTAAGTGTCCTCTTCCCCTGCAATCTCATCAACATGTGTCAGCATTTATTTTATTGATTTTGGCCATTCTCACTGAAGTAAGAGAAAGTAAGTTTTAATTTGCTTTTTCCCGGTGGCTAAAGATGTTGAAATTTGTTTGTTTCTCAGACTTTTGTGTTTCGTCTGTTCAGGACTCCCTGTTTAGTTCAATGGCCCATTTTTAACTGAGTTATGTGTTTTCTTTATGTTCAAAAATTTTTAATTCTTTTTATATTCTAGATTCTAACCTATCAAATGCATAACTGGTAAAGATTTTTTTCCAATTCTGTAGGATGCCAATTTGCTCAAATAATGGTGCCCTTTGCTGTGCAGAAGCTTTATGCACTATTTTCAATAACCAAGAAATGAAACTGGCCTAGATGCCATCAGTAGATGAAGGGGTAAAGAAAATTAATACATGTATAATATACAATTTTATTCAGCATAAAAATGAAATTAAATCTTTTTTAGGGAAAGGAATGGAACTGAAGGTGAGCAAGTTAAGCAAAATAAGTTAAAACCAAAAGGACAGATGCTGTGCATGTTCTCTCATACAAACCATCTGTATTTTTAGAAATCTGTACGTCATGTGTGTACGTACATGCACGTGTGCCTGTGTGTGCGCAAGCAGAAAAAAGACCATTTGAGAGCAGAAGGGGGAGCAGTGAGGCGCAGGCTGGAAAAAAGGACAGTCAGCATGTGGAGAATGGAGTGTGAGGAAGCACAGGGGTGTGCTGTGAAAATGTCATAACGAGACCCAGTATTCTTAGAACTAAAGCTTAAGTTCAAGGCCGAAGAGAACACATCAACGTGGGGGCTGAAGATGTGGTCGGCTGTGTAAAAAGTGCTTGCTGCTCGTGCAGAGGACCCAGGTTCAGTGCTAACACCCACACTGCGCCTCACAAGCGTCTGTAACTCCATCTCGGAGCCCACTGATTTCCTCTTCCGTCCTCTGCGGACACTGCACGTATGTAGTGGGTATACATACATGCTGTCCAAATACTCATACATGTAAAATAAAAATAAGTAAATGTTTTTAAATTTTTAATCAATGTGACGAAAGGGGATTTTGTCTTGAAAAAAAGCTGTGTGAAATGGTGCTAAAAACATCAGCTGTTGGAGCCAAACAGCTCATGTGTGAATCTGGGTTCCCTCATCTAAAAACTGTATGATGTTGCATGGTTCTTGGGGACTTCATTCACACTGCCACTAGTACAGAATATTACCAGCTACTGTCAAGAGGATTTGAAGGTTAATAAATTATGGTGAGACACTGGCAAAAAAAAAAAAAGCACTCAATTTTTAAATAATTATAATAAAATGAAAGATGATTATTTTAAACGCCTCGTCTTTTAAAATAGATTAAAGAATATTAAATATTAATATTTAATTAATAAAAACATGCCCTTTCTGGCAGCCATTATTCTTCCATAAGACTTGTCAGATTTCTAGCGCTGCTTTCTTCACTAACTTGCCGTTGAAAAGGGGTTAGCTTTTGTTTTCCTGGGTTTTGCTGACCCCTGTCGGAACCTAAACATACTGCAGAAATCAGAATGTTTCGAAGAAAGCTTTTCACAGAACATTCTCCTCAATCTAGGGGTGAACTTGTAAGTTACTCTAAAAGAATTATTTGCTTGAGAATGTCTACTTACTTCCATGCTTTTGAAGTTCTTGTATAACACTTGTCAACAATAACCTGCCTGAAATAATTCACATGGAAGCTTTTACACCAAGTCCCTTGAAGCAAGCAGGTGCCAGGGACAGGAGGGTAAGTAAGGGGTCCAGTCCATGCTCCCATGACACACAGTCCACCAGGGCAGACACCTGAGTGAAGACAAGCCTGAGCGTGGGGTGAGAGCAGTGTGAATCCTGGGTGCTGCTGTATCTGAGAGAGCTGGACCCCGTACAGCCAAAGGAGCCTATTGTCAAAAAACTGGCAGGAGCCAGTCAGGTCAAGAGGAAGCCGACCTTTCTGAAAGCCTCAATTGAATGCGCCAAGGCAGGGCAGCCAGTTCAGGTAACATCAGGAGAGAAACCGAGCTTGGCATGGTGATGCACACCTGTAATCCCAGTCCTAGGGAACTGAGGCAGAAGGATCTCCAGTTTGAAGTCAGTTGGGGCTACAGGGTGAAACCTTGTCTCAAAACAAAATAAAGAGAACATATTTCTGTTGGTAGAGAGCATACGTGGCATGTGTGAGGGCACTGTTTCAGTTCCTGGTACCACAGAAAGTTTTTAAATCACATATTTTAAAAATATGTAATTATTCTACAATATCAAGACCAGAAATCAATTTTGCAGTTAAAAGACTAGAATAATAATGAATGTATCCATTGGTGGAAGTATCAGCTTAGAGTCAAATCAGTGCGCTGGCTACATACAACTTCACAGTCTCTCAGAACCCTTTCTCCTTCGTCCACCAGGAATAAATGTCTACTTCTGAAGGCTATTGTGAAAAATAAATGAGCAATGGTTATTTGTTCATAAATTACAAAGCATTAGCTAGGCCTGGTGGTGCACGCTTTTAATTCCAGCACTCGGGGAGGCAGAGGCAGGCCTCTCTATGAGTATGAGGCCAGCCTGTCTACAAAGCCAGGACAGTCTAGGAAAGTCAAGGCTACACAGAAAAACCCTATCTCGAAAAAAACAAACACATGCTCACCCCCAGGAAGGTTTTAACTCTGATGACTCTTGGCTTTGTTTTTTTCATGTATCAGAAGTTGGCATTAAACTACTTGTGCTGGGAATGGAGAGATGGCTCAGCAGCTGAGAGCACAAGCTGCTCGCGCTAAGGACCTGGGTTTAAGTCCTAGAAGGAGCTTGAGTTTTTCCCAAAGTGGTCTCAAATAGTAAGTGCTATCAAACATACAGCAGGATGCTGATATGTGTAAACATTATCTCAGCTCTTCTTCACCTCAGACTACCATTTACCGAGAGAAAAACTATTATTATGTCCATTCTATGAACTGGAAAACTGAGATCAGCTTGCCCGCGGTCACACAGCCAGGACTTAGCATGCCTGGTTCTAAGCTCAGGACTAACACCAGAACCGCTCAGCCTGTATTGTGGTGACGCCTTGTTCTCTTCCCTCACGTGCTCTAGCAGAAGGCCCCACACCCATGCATGCATTCCCATCACTATGTGGACTTGGTGGGTTTTTTGTTTGCTTGAAGGAGCACATCAAGCTTCATTTCCCTAGGCTGAAGCCTCTCTTCAGTACTGAGGATTGCTTTACTGAACTACACTGTTTATTACTGAGTTTAGACAGAAGCCACAAAACTGCTAAATATGGAGATTTTCTCAACTTTTAACTTATGGCAGAGAGGGGTAATAATACACAACAAATCAACAATTTATCATTTGCAGATTGATTTTTTTCTCTCTAGCAGTTTCCAGGATAACACTTCATTAAGAACCCCCAGCCCCAGAGCCAATCTGCTAACTTCTTTAAAATGCTCTTCCCAAGCCTGAAGTTGGTAGAACACCCACAGTATGCTTGAGGTCCTAGGTTCCATCCCCAGCACCATAAATAAATCTCTACCTACACTTATTAATGGGACTATAAAATACAAAGTGTGTATCCAACATGTCACAATGCCCGAAACAGACTACCAGCACATCTCCAATCTTTCTAATATGAGCACTAAAAATGTCACTGACTCCTTCAGACCTACAAATCCTGACTGCCTGGGAAACTTAAATTCTCAGCAAGTCATGCTCAATAGCTTCCCATAGGAAGATAAACACACGGGTTGTTCAGTGCCCAGCAGGCTGGGAACAGACGAGGTTAATAGCATGCTGACCTTGGCATTATCATGTACTTTACACAGTTACTGTACACACGAGGTTAACTACTCCAGGAAATTTTTTACCAAGTTGTGCTGAGCTGAAGTATGCCTAAAATGCTACTCAGGGTCAGACTGGCAAAGTTTGAACTGCTGAGTCACGAGCTGCCTTGCCTCCCATAGATTGTTACTCTGCTGTAGAAGCCCCTCCACAGCTTTCTATGCAAACGTCTGCATTGGTTAATGCACTAATGAAAACCTCAGAGACTAAAATGTAAAATCTTACGTTGGAAATAACAGACTTCCTCTTGAATTAATTTAACTAAAAAATCATGCTCAAATTTGAGTTCTCCACTTCTCTCCTTTTGTCTTGTGATTAGTGGCCTGTCAGTCTGCTCTAAATCTCTAGCTTTCCCTGCAGAACACATTGCATGGGGAAGGGATACGGGATATGCTAAAGCTAAGAGTTTTCCGAGGGAAGATGTAGCTTTACTGGTCCAGCTGACCCAGAAGCACTGAGAAGGGCATACTGCAGGCATTCAATATGAAGCTGTATCCACAGGTTACTCCCAACACTTATGTATTTGTTGTATAAGGCTGCTGGCTGCATTTAGCAACACACATAAAACTTATTCTGGGTCAGAAGCATTAAGAGTACATCAATTTAAGATTAAAGTTATTAACTGAAGTTGTAAAAGCTGACTACATCAATATCCAGGGCATTATAATAAGATCAATTGTACTCTCTTAAAGGCAGTTTAAACAGGCTGAGTACACAATAGGTTAAATGCAGTCTGAAGATTTCAAGGACTCTAACTTGGCCTGCCAAAACTTACCTGTTATCACCTCAAAGTCCTTAAAGACCAACAGTCCAAATGGAGCAACAAGCCTCCTAACTGCTGCTAGCAGACCCCAAGTATACCACACAAATGCTCTGAGGACAGACATCTGAACACATCTTCACAGCGTACTTTCCATGGCCATTTACTTAAGTAGATGTCTTAGGTATTTGTGAATTACTTTCCAGGCATTGATGCTTATAATGAAGTACTTTCTACATACTCCACAGTTTAGCTGATGTGAGTCCTACTTAAAGTCTGAGGCCACACAGGCATGGTGGCATGAGCCTGTAATTCCAACCTTTGGAAAGTAGAGATAGGACGACCCGGAATTTAAGGTCAGCCTGAGCTGTCAAGTTTCCAGCCAACCATTCAAAAACCCAAGTCTTAAGCTAGCTGCTTCTCACCAAAAGGCAAGGAAAAGGGGTGTTTTTGGCATAGGACATCCCCCCACATAGGACTTACCTGGCCTACAATGTTAGTACAGAAACAGAGTAATTCTGGGATTGCTGTACTGTATCTTCAATTAACCTTTTAAAACATAACCACCATTGGAAACCTGAGCCAAACTACTTAACTGATAGAGCTGCAACTGTCTTTTTTCAACTTATTTTTAGTTCTGTTTCGTTAGATTTTTTTTTGGCAGGGTCTTACATACACCCTAGACAGGGAACCTTGCAATCCTCTTTGCGATTGCCGAAGTGCTGGGAACACAGGCCTGTGCTACCATGCCCACCTAGTCTTAGTTCATGAAGAAAAACATCTAACATTCAGTTTCACTTGTTTGACCAACAAGCCAAAGAGCTCTATATAATTAAAACGGCAAACCACAACACAGCATACACAGTATAACACCATACAGAGTCAACTAAGATTAAGAATTGGTATACTAAGACTTTAGATACAATAATAATTTTTATTTATCTAGTGGTACTTGATGCTTCACAGGGCACCATACAACAAATTTTAAAAATACAATAAAAAAAAAAAAAAAAGAAAAAAGAAAAGAAATCAAACAGCCAAAGAAATTAATTCCACCAGAGGGCAATGGCCCACAGAAAAAATAAAAAAAACAAAAACCCAGAGGAAAACCTACCCTTTTGTCCACTTAAGAACATTAATTCTTCCTGTCCAAGTGTTGCCTTAAGAAATATGAAAATAAAGTGCTAAAGAAAAGGTCTTTGAGAAGAGTTAAAACTTCACATAGCATCTTTCACAAAGGTTTTTCCCAAAATGCTTTCCTTACTTAGTAAGAATATTAAACAACACAAACATCTTTGAGCCTCTATTTGGTCCTAATCTTGAAGTCACAGTCTTCAGCATTTTCCCCCTTATCTATCCTCAAATCACCTCTATCAGCAAAATGTCACTTAAGGAGTAGGCAGTCTCTTTTGATCTGTATTTCTACTGCAAATCTTGTTTTCCATAAATAGCAAGAAGCTATGTTAAGTATTTTAATTGATAATGCAATAAAAATTTCCCCAAGTGGTTTAAAATTAAATTTTAACTTTGAGAACTATTCAATTCTCAAAATTAATAACTACCAAGGGTTATTTGAAATCAACTATACAAAACAGCAATATTTAAAAATGTGTAATAGGTTATGGGTAGAAAATTTCTAAGAACAGGAAAGTGGTCTGGAAATTTGTCTGATTTTAGTACTCAATGATACAGTCAAGAAGTCAGACCACACACAAGGGAGAAAGGTGCTATGTATCCTGCTTGGTAGCACTTAATGTTCATTATCAATTTTACAAAAGCGAAGCAGAAGCTGTTTATTATCTAAACTTCTACCAGAGTAGTCAGAAGCACAAGCTTCTAGCACTCCTAGAAGTTTGAGAATGGCATTCATATATGAGCCACACGATGGCACAATTTATTTCCCTTTAGAATCCACAGAAATACAAACAGAGGGAGACAAAACAAACAGTGATGGGGGCCCAAGAAATTTAGGGCATAAAATGAAAGAAAACTGATTATTAGTTGCCCCCAAAACATTAAAGTAGAGCCTTAATGCTTGGTTCTTCAAGAACTGAGGGGGCATTTTGGCTTATGTTCACACTTAAACCAACATAATATCTGACTGCTACATATAAATTAAATACAAATTAAGCAAATCCAGGCATTTTTGCTTCTGCCATTGCATAGCATCCTGGTACATAAGGACTCTGTGCATGCCCCTTCCATTACACTGGTTTTAAAAGGTAAAGACCAGGTCATATGCACCTTTGCAGCCCCTGCATCTAAGGACAGTGGCTAACATTCAGCAGGTGTTCAACAGCTGCTTACTGAAATGAACTGATAATGACATACTACAAAAGCCCAAAGACTGGGAGGGGCTTATGGGGGGGATACAAAGTGAAAAAAGTGTAATTAATAAAAAAAAAGTGGGGAAAAAAAAGCCCAAAAATTATCTTACTACACTAACATTTCATTTATAGCGTCATCCTAACAGGAAGAATAGTTTTGAAATATAGACAGCTTTTCCACTTTAAAAACACAGGCCAGCAAGAGTTGCACATGACGTAAAATACATCCTTTATGCCCATTCATAAAGCATTTTGAGAAATCAAGAGGTGAAAGGTGCTATGTAAATACAAAATAATATTCAAGTTCAAAGTGCTACTTCCTACAGTGATGGTGATGGAATGGCTATGCTACATTGAGAGAACACCCTCAAAGCTACTCTTCTCATCAACAAAACAGTGGACTTTTGACAAAGAGGCCATCACTTTAAAAATCTGTGTTCTGCTATGTTCCACAATAAGCCAGGTGACAGAAAATAAAATTAAGCCACTTACTCTACACAAACCAAAACTTTACCAAAGTTCTGCATTTTACAAGTTATATTCAAAAAACACACACAAATTAGCATTTTGTACACGAATGTTTATTTCTCAATTAAACATTCCCTTTAAACACAAGGAATGAATTCTAAATCTTCATAAAGATGAATAAAAAAATGATATCCCTCCAGTATAGTGTGTGTAATCACTGTGTCCTTGGTCACTACTGGCATTTACTATTTAACGTCAGAAAGAAAAGTTATTAAAAATCATGCTACTGGATTTTCTACCCCTTCTCTATGACCAGCTCTACACTGGTCTGCAATGTTTTACAAGTTTATATCATCAGATTGAAGCAAGTTTAAGGTGTGAAACAGCTGTATTAGACACAAAATAAAGTTACAAGATATAGTCAAGTTCATAACGAATATAGGTGTTCTTATCATCATTGTAGATTCTTGGGTAATGTGCTATGAGAGCGTCCTGTGAGCCAATGTAGATGGAGTTGTAAATTTTCCAATATACATCTCTGACTTTCCGAGCTGGGTGAAACAGACCCTAGAATAAATTAAAAGGTAGTTACTACTATTTATTATAAACACACACAAACATACACAACTGCAAGCTATAAAGACGTGATTACAACTATTTCATTTTAGCTGATGGAATGGCATACACCTTTAATCCCAGCATTCGGGAGGCAGAAGCAGGTGGATCTATTCCAGGAGTTCAATGCTGGCCTGGTCTACATAGGAAGTTCCAGGTCAGCCAGGGCAACATAGCCCTATATCAAAAAAAAAACATAAACACAGACACAAGTACTTCCTTTGAAGAGGAAAGAAAAAAAATCTGGAAACTGCACAAAATTGTGATGGGTAAACACAAAACCTAATTCCTACCTCAATACAGAACTGTCTCCCACATGGTAATTAGAGAGTGAATGACTCTGAATTCAACATAGTCAACTAAATTTTTTGAGCAACCCTGGGTAGAAGAAACAACAAACACACACACACCCATTTCACCTACCTGTAAGCAATACTGCAACATTCTGCACGGTCCAATGGCAACCCTCAGGCCTTCCAGAGCTCCCATGACTGCCTGGATCACGTGGGGAGAGGTCTCAAACACGTTAGGCCACACGTAGTTGAGTAAGTGATTCAGGGAGTCTTCACAGCCAAACCCATACACGCCAAGTGACATGTGCTGCACCACTGCACTAGCTGTCTGTCTGTGCACAAGGTCCCTAAAAGGGAAGGAAAAAGTCTCTGTAATTCGTCCCAATTTTGTAAGAAATATTCATCTGTACATTAGGAATTAAATTACTACTCAACATTTGACTCACGAGTCATTTTAAATTCTGCAATATTTGATAGTAAAGATACCACCACTTAAGTCAAAATTAAATCTGCTCTCAAACTGGCATCGTTTCATTCAGAATTTCAATTTCAATCTACACAAATAAGAATTTTTATCTTCTTGTGGAATCTGAATTTACGTTCATGACAAATCAATGTAATATTCACTCTGTACATATTCTAAGCACAAACATGAGATAAAATAGTGTTCATACATTTAGCCAAGAAATGAACAGCCTCTCAAAGGCGTAAGAAAAAAGATCTGACCTGTAACCAATTCACTGTCATTTAATCACCATGATAACACTATTCTTAATAAGTTTTCAAACTGAAGTATTCTTTCTTTTTAGTAATTTTCAGTTTGTTATTACCTCAACTTACACAGAACAAAATATTTCTTTTCATATTTGTTTTATATTTTATTAATTCCTCAAGAAGCGTGTATAGTGTATCTTGAGCATATTGATCCTCAAAGCACAGTGTTTTTTTTAAATACAGAACCAACAACTATTATAAACTCTAGAATTAAAAAATGAAATAGTAGCCAGGCACGGTGTACACACCTGTAATCCAAGCACTCAGACAGGCAGAGGCAGGAGGGTCTCTGTGATTTAGAGGCCAGCCTGGTCTAGAAAGCAAGTCCAGGACAGCCAGGACTACACAGAAAAAAACCTGTCTCAAAATACAAAAGCAAAAAAAAAAGGTAAAGAAAAGAAAAACTTTGAAAAATAGTTGAGATCACAATAAAGAAAGTAAAAGGTATAGGAAATTATTGTGGTGATTGATGAAAATTACAAAATGTACATCTGATAGAAGTTTGAATTTTCCGAATATAAATTTGATATATTACCTCAAGAATATAAAATTCAAATATATTTTGCAATACAGTATCCAAGGGCTTTTTTTCCCTTATGAATAAACAACCCCCAAAACAGAGAGTTTTGACAAACTTTCGATTCTATCAGTTTTATTTGTAGTCTAAATATGAAAAGACAAGTTGTGCTTACTTTTCACAAAATTCCTCCTATGCAGAACACAACTTTTAACCTCAAGTCACACCTCTCCATGATTGTAGTATCCAGGTATGCCTCACTAAAAAGCAATGTAAGTGAAAAACAAGGCAATTTTCTTCTATTTGTTAGGTTTACAGAAAGGCGACCTTCTACCAACTGTGATTACTATTCTGTCTCCATAACTTCCCATCTGTATTTTCTGGTACCACACTAAGTTAGTTTAAGTTGACCTTTATGAAGGTCACTGAGTGGCTCTGGCTACACTTAGGACTGAATCTAGGGCTTCATGCATGGTAGAAGAATTATAACCCCACCTAATTTTTTGAAGGTTGTTTTGATACACGGCAGTGTTAGTATGTTGCACAGGTTGGCACCTAGTTTTTGATCTTCGCTTCTGTGGTAGCTGAGATTACAGGCTATGTGGCCAGTTGAATACATAACTTTAAGCTGGACACAAAAGTGACCAGCCGAAAACTTATCAGCCACTGAAACTATTTGAACCTTACACTTGCCTTTATAATCCTGCCAGGTTCAATTAATTCTGTACTTCAATCTAGAGAGGAAAATGTAGCAAGACTCTTATCACATAACTCAAAAGTAATATTGAGCTAATGGCTACCATCTGAACACTGGGGGCCTGCAAAGGAAAGACTGTGACTTGGACAGGGTAGCTTCATCTTCGATACAAGATTAAAAACACCAGATCTGCTGAGGATATAGTTCATTTGTTGAGCACTGGCTTAACATGTATGGGGAGCCCTGAGGTCATACACAGTGCCAAATAAAGCCAGGCATAGTGGTACATGTCTACAATCCCTGCACTCTGAAGGTACAGGAGGAAGGGAGAAATAAAATTTAAGGTCATCTTATGTTCAGCTATATAGTAAGTTCAAAGCTACCCTGGGTTACCTGAGACCCTGTCTCAAAAACGTGACTACAGGTTTCTCTAACAAACAGTAAATCAGTTATTGCATTTCAAAATGTACTTAGCTTATTAACACATATGAAAACAGACTAACGGGGTAGGGGACTTTGAAGAAAAAACTCTGGGTAACCCATTATAACAAATATGAAGATAAAAAAATATACTTATAAAATAATCCATAGTAATATTTTTCTTCTTTATCAATATAATAGGTCATTGAAACATTATCTTAATAAACTCTAAAATGAAACATAACTATTCCAAGGGAGGAGCAGTCCTGTTAGGCCACAGAGGAGAGCTTTGCAGCCAGTCCTGAAGATACCTGATAAAACAGGATCAGATGAATGAGGAGGAGGTCCCCCCCCATCAGTGGACTTGGAAAGGGGCACGGTGGAGATGAGGGAGGGAGGGTGGAATTGGGAGGGAATGAGGGAGCGGGAAACAGCTGGGATACAGAGTTAATAAAATGTAACTGATAAGAAAAAAATAAAATTAAAAAAAAAAGAAACACAACTATTAATTATTTTTCTGCATTTAGTTTTAGTCACTTACCTATCCATTAATGCATCCTCAAGCAAGGGCGTCACAGCATAGATATAGTCTTTTCCCATTTCACCGATATACTCAAACAAGAAGGAGAGTGACTTCAAAACCCCATTTTGAACGTTAAGTTCAGGAACTCTGTATTCATTCATTAAGGCAGGGAGTACTGTGAAGGGTGAGCATGTTTCAGCAACAATGGCTATTGCTACAGTTGTACAAACCCTGTTCTGCCTTTCCTGAACTTTGAGGTTGTTTAAAAGCGTAGCCAGTACATCATGTGGGCTAAAAAGAAAGAAGAAATATGTCAGCAAGTTGTTGTACTTGTTAAACTTGTTCTCAGAGAAAAAAACTGCAAAAAAAAAAAAAAAAAAAAAATGCAGTAACATTAGTAACATTCTGATAAAATTCAGTACTCTCATCACTAGGATTGTGGTTTTACTTACGAGCTTCATACAAGGAAGAAGGAAATTAAAATAAATAAAAATTGTTTAAAAAAAGGTTTTAAAAGCGTCAAATTGTCACATTTTTCTTAATGTTAGTTCAGGTAGACGCATTTTCAAATATCTCTCTAACGTTTAGCAAATGAAGTATGTAAAAGCTTGGTACGAAGCAGCCAGAGCTAGGTTGGGTTACCCTGCTAAAGAAAAACATGGTAACAGGGATAATGGGGAAGATAAGGAATTCCTTGAGATTTTATGTGTTTGAGCATGGGAGTCCAGAGTTTTTGGGTAGTCTTGTATCTATAAGGCTGCCTGGCTCTTGAAACCAGTTAGACCATTTAAATTACTTGATATTTCAAGCAGTTTAAAGAGTAAAAAATTATACTTTTTATATGTATGAGTGTTTTGCTGGCATGTATCTGTGCACTGCATGTGTTCAGTGCCTGCAGAGGGTGTCAGATCCCTGCCATTGGACTTACAGTCACAGGAGGTGAGTCATGTGGGTGCTAGGAATCAAAACTGGCTCTTCTCTAACAGCGGCCAGTGCTCTTCACTGCTGAGCTATCTTTCCAGCCCAGAGAAGCTTCTTTTTATTTTTAGGAGCAATTAAAACAGAGGCCCACAATTTGACAATGTGTGAAGACTGAAAGACTGTAAAATACTAATCCCTTGATATTTTAAGCAATGTTTTAGCCAGGTGTGGTGGCACACAATCTCAATACACTTTTAATCGCAGCACTGGGGAGGTAGAGGCAGGCAGATCTCTGTAAGTTTAAGACTAGCCTGGTCTACACAGCAAGTTCCAGGACTACATAAAGTGATTCTGTCTCAAAAACAAAAACAAAAAACAAAAAAACAAAAACAAAAAACACAACACCTTCTGAATGTACCCTGAAAATGGTACATTCTCTGAAAATATGTATATTTCAGTAGGGAAAAATTTAAAGTCTCCTACCTGTCTTAGTTCAATGAAAAGTTTAAGGAAATATTTTAAAACAGATAAAGGCAGGCCAGTGGTTAAATGAAATGCTTTTTCTGCAAATGATTAACTCTATGACTCAAA
This sequence comes from Psammomys obesus, assembly GCF_907164565.1. Lineage (NCBI taxonomy): Eukaryota > Metazoa > Chordata > Mammalia > Rodentia > Muridae > Psammomys > Psammomys obesus. Next base: position 34,631,443 of record NW_026593286.1, on the reverse strand, counting down.
AGATATGCCTACATGAAAGTACTTTCCAAGACAATGGGTTTGTTACAACCTACTAAAAAAATACTCACCCAATGGCCTTTGCGATATAACCAAACGTGTTGACAGTAGCTCTTCGAATAGCTTTTTTGTGAGCTTTTAGGAGCTCTAAAAGCTCAAAGCAAATCCTCATCCACTCTCTTGCAGATACATATTCAGCACCCCTAATTAAAAAAATGAAATAACATTGTTGTGTTAAGGTGTTTTGATATTTTTTGGTTTTGTTTCTGTAGTGCTGGGATGAAGCCTAGGGCTTCATGCATGCCAAATAAGGGTTCCAGCACTGATCTATAACCCTTACTCTCACGAAAGTTTAAAAAGTGAATGTGCACATCCAGTTCTGAAATCCCCACTAACTCATCTTAATTATTAAATGGAAACTAGCATCACTCTTCTTAAAAGCCTGGCTTTGTTAAATGGTGGTGTACACCTTTAATCCCAACGTTCAGGAGGCAGATTTAAGTTTAAAAGTCTCTGGTCTATAAAGTGAGTTTCCAGGACAGCCAAGTGTACAGTCAGATCTTATCTCAAAAAAAAAAAAAGGGAAAAAAAAAAAAAAGCCTGGCTTAGTTTTTAAACTTACATTGATTAGCCAAGCTGTGGTAGCACACGCCTTTAATCCCAGCATTTGGGAGGCAGAGCCAGGTGGGTCTCAGAGCTTGAAGCCAGCCTGGTGCCAGAACAGCCAGGGCTGCTACACAGAGAAAACATGTCTTGGGGGGAGGGGGGGCACAAAAACAAAAACACTACACTGTTACTTCTTATAACCAGCCAAACTGAAAATAGTCACCTTGAATAACCGGACCATATATACTTAGGTTAGCAACTCCAAGCAAAACTTGCTACTGAATACAAATTTATTAAATCTAAATATATATATATATATATATATATATATATACACACTGCCTATGAGAATGTTTAAGAAATCTACTTGAAGTAAATTATGAAAATGCTGCTACACAATCTGCTTACCTGTCAGCAATACGTCCAACAAGATCGATACAATTTTCTTGTACTTTTTCATGCCTGTTCTTTAAGATAGGAGTGAGTCTAGGCAGGAGATCTTTTATTGGTGGTGTCATCTTATGCATACCTATTTGACAGAAATCAAAGAAACTATTAAAACTTGAACTGCAATCTCTTTCATTTTTCCTTTTACTGTACAATGCAATATTATGCACAAACATAAATTTATACCTATGGATAAAAGCCCCAATTAGACTTAGAATTTTTAAACTATTAACAGCTTCTAATTACATTTAAAACTAAATGAAAACCAGTGAAAGGATTTTAAAAATGAAGTAACAAGTTTTTATTCGGTTTTGAAATGTTATTTGAACACTGACATTTAAATACAGGGACAGCCTATATCATGGCCAAATACAATATAAGCCAAAGGTAGACGTGTAAACCCAGTCAGGGTGCCCATATCCTTTAAGTGCAAAATAAAACACATCTCCAGGCTCCCTGAAGGCAGGGTATACCTGGATGTTACCTAAACCTATAAAGCAGCTAGCAGGGGCTCTTGCTTCAATTAGAATTACTTGCTCTGATTCTCCATTGCTTTTCTCATGTTTGCCAGACAAACAATATGGTTTAAAACTTCCTGAAAAACCAGAGACTCACAGGTGGCTAAACGACTGCTAGCAAGTCATTATCATTACAGTATTCAAGTCTGGGCTAAACTGGCGACTATATGTGAACGCATCAGTTCAAAAATCTATACTGCATAATACTCCTTTCCCCTTTCCACATTTTCAGTCTTTCTTTCAAAATGGGAAAAACAATGGTTATTAACAGCCAGGTGTATGAACTACTGGCCTTTTCAAAATTCTTTCAGTCCTAAAGAAGCTATTTTCAACACTATGTTGACATACAATGAGATTTTTAAACACAGGAATCTCTTTGTTTGCTTTAAAAATTTTTTTTCTCCATACCCAAGATTATTACATATTTACATTTTTACTTATGGATAAAAGACAGGATAGACAGTTTTTTCACCTAGTCATCTTCTTTGAACCCAGGGCACACAAAAATATCTTAACAACCAGTCCAAACACCTTACTACAGAAGATTGACTAGATGAAGAAAATTTCTAAAACTGAATTACCTCTTCAGCGTTGTCCCTCCCACTTATAGAAGATGCTAGATTATTTCTCAGCTGATACACTAGTTCTATTATGGCCCTCTCTTCCCATTAACTCAAAACATTTTGAGCTGTAACTATTTCCAGATTTTGTATGTCCTAAATTTCCCCTTTAACATTTTTAAATTAAAATATAAATAGACAATAGTGAAAAAAGACGAGACATTTTGACAATCCTGAAAGGCTCAAGAAAAGGAAAAAAAAAAAAATCTACAAACTCCTAATTACAACTTTCTATTTTGCTTTAAAATACAAAGAAAATTAAAAGGCCAAATTGTCACATGACTAGCAAATTCCATACCTATTACATTTACAATAGCTTTTAGCGCTCCAAGAATGCTACCCAGTACTTCAGGGTACTCTTCACCCAAGTATTCATACAGCACCACACCCAAGTGCCCCATCAGTTTTTCCTATAACAAAAGAGATGTTACAAGTGTTAGTTTTCCATTAAGCTACCTGATACAATAATATACATCTGGTAGAATAAATAGATTACCTCTTGACAGGTCTTCATAACAACAGCAGTTCGAGAAATCAAGTCGGCTGCTTGCTGCCTAACTTTAGCTGATTTGTTATTTAAACGCCATAAAACTGTACCACAGATCTGGGGCAAGTACGGTTTGACTCGTTTGCCAAGAGCATTAACTACTGTGCCAAAGCCATTCAACATTACTGAATCCTAAAAGAGAAACGTTGCACTTAAATAAAGAAAAAAAACCAAAACACTAAAAATACAGCATTTAGTTCTGACTGAAAGCTGACTATTAAGCCAATAATCAGCTAAATATTAAGCCAATATTTTTCTAACCACACAAACACCTCATTTGTTTTTAAATCAAATAAAACCTGAGGTAAAAGAACATTTGCTAAACTGAGTAAAAAAGGTATTTAAAATGTCTTTTAAGAAATATCTCCTTTAAAAATAAATTTTCTACATATATGAAAGTCAATGACAATGTGCCATAATAATTAGTCGTGACGGGCTAGGGTGATGGCTCAGCAGGTAAATTGTCTATTTCCTGGCCTGATGCCCAGAATTTGATCCCCAGGAAACAAATGGTTAAAGGACAATTGATCCCTAAAATACCCTCTAATATTCACCCATACACATAATTATAAATTTTAAAAACCAGAAATAAATTATTAGTTGCCCTTACCTCCGTAGTCTGTTCTTGGAAAGCATAAAGAATACCATCAATCAGTTGTTCTTCAAGTTTGTGATCAATATCTGCTGCACCTAGGTTGCCCATAATTTTCTCAATTGTTTCCATCACCATTTTCCTGTACTGTTCAGCTTCATCTTTCAGGTCATCCACAATCCGAGATATAATTTCTGCTGCACCTACTTTGTTTGCCAACTCTACAGTCGTATCAACTAACTAAAAAGAGAGAATAAAAACACCTTTTAAATCTATTACTTTTCTAAGGAAATAAAACTTAATATTAATTTTCAAAGTGAGAACAGCTAGATATGGTAGCTCAGGCCTACTATCCCAGCACTCAAAAGGCTGAGTCAAGTCTTTCAAGTTCAGTGTCAGTCTGGCTATATATAGCAAGGTCTAGCCATTCCAAGAAACATAAAATCCTATTTCTGAAACAAAAACAATTCTCAGTAAAATTATACCTATTTTCAGCTAGCTAAAGAAAGCCTCAACTTATCAGACAAAAACATCAACTCACAGTACTGCCAAGCTGGGAGGCTGAAGCAGAACAACCAAGAATTTGAGAGCAGCCTGGGCTACAAAGTAAAATTTTGTCTTAAAAAAGGTAAGGGATTATAGAGAGGTTTCAATAAGTAAATGGCCAACAAATCTGACAACCTGAGTTTGATCCCCATGATCTACCTGAAAGAGCAATTCCTAACTGCTGTTCTCTGACCTCCATACATGCATGCACTGGGGTACATGCACACACCAAATAAGAATAAGTTAAACACACATACACACACACACAGAAACATACACAGGGAAAAAGAGAATCTTTCTGTTAATTTCTCACACAGACACATAGGGAGAAACTTTTTGTTTATAACAGACACAGACTAGACAGACAGAGACAAACAAAGACACAGACACAGACACAGACACACACACACACACACACACACACGGTGAGGGGGGAAGTGTTTTGTTAATGGCCCAGGGACTGGACAAATGGGTCTGCAGTTAAAAGAACTGGCTATTCTTCTGAAGGACCAAGTTTCCCAGTACCCATATGGCACAATGTCTGTAACTCTAATACCAAGAGATTTGGCTCACAACTGTCTGTAAATCCAATACCAGAAGATCCTAAGACCAAACGGTACACAGAAATACATGTAGGCAAAACACCCATACACTACAAGTGAGCTTTAAATGTACCGGTTTCAAAGAAATTTCACATTAAATGCATGCTTTTTGTTTTGTTGTTTTTTGAGACAAGGTTCTCTTGTGTAGCCTTGGCTGTCCTGGACTCACTTTGTAGACCAAGCTAGCCTCGAATTCACAACAGAGATCCGCCTGACTCTGCCTCCCATAGTGCTGGGATTACAGGCGTGTACTACTATGCCAGGCTTAAATGCATGCTTTTCAAAAGAAAAACACAAAAGAGGCCAGGTAGAGCACACCTTTAAGCCCAGCACTTGGAGGCAGAAGTTAAGTTTGAGGTCTACATAGTGATTTACAGGCTACACGGTGAGACCCTATCTCAAAAAAGAAAAAAATAAACAGTAGAATACATACAAGTCAAAGCAAACTGTAGTATGTAATATGCATTCTAAGTAAGTAATTAGTCAAAAATATTTATAAGAATCAAATTTTAACAATAAAAGGTCACCTGTCGGTAATTTCTTCTGTCCAAAGCCATTCTGTGTTGCCAGAAGTGTTTAAAGAAAGGAGGAAGAATCTCTGTTTTAATGTAGTTTGCTTCCACACCATCTGTTCCACAACATTGTTTCACCACCTAAAATGTTAAAAAAAAAAAAAAAAATAAACCAAAAACACTGATGGAACAACATAGTTTTAATTTGTTTTTAATGTTATAAAGATCTCTTTGAACTTCCTAAACATGCACAGTACGCTGACAAACATGTTCCCACAAACTGCAACAACAAATTACCTTCAAAACAATTTTCTTCATTTCTTCATCAGGAGACTGGAATTCTCGAATAAGGATTAACATCACTTCTCTAGTATAGTAGTTGGCATATTCTGCATCCATAAGGGGAATAAGATACCCAATAGCCTTTAAGAAAGCGGCCAGACCCTATTAAAATTAAAAGTAAACACATACATGTCAGTAATTTGGACTGCCTTAATGATCAACAACAAAAACAGACCTAATGAGGAGATTCACCTTTCCTCTGTGTTGGCGGATACCCTTCCACAGGGGCTTGAGCACAGAATCAAAAGATTCAATACCATAAGGAGTTGCTGCTTCAGCCAAAGCAGCAATGGCCAAAGCACTGATGGTACGAACTTTCTGCTGTTCATCCACAAGACCTATACAATCAGACACAAGTGTGAGTTAGCATCAATACCTAATTTTCATTTCAAATACAATCCAAGGTTTAGCAATATATCTAGCCATGTATCCAAACTGTAAGAATTTCACAGTACATAAAGGTTATGCAAAAGCAGTTTGCTAACAGAAAATATTACAAACCCATCTCAAAATATAACCTATTTGTGTAGGGAAACCATTGTTTATTTACCTCCCCCCAACACCACCCCAAATCAGTAACCAAAAATTCAGATCAACTGATCTATAAAAGATACATCCCCACTTACCATGTTCAATGATTTCAACTAAACTTCTGAGATGTGGCAAGATAGCACAGCCCATGAGAATAGCTATCTGTTGTACAATCTTAATACCAGTGTGCCTCGCTTGCCAAGACTTTTTGCTTTTACACACAGCTTTTAAGAAGGGCAATAAAGAAGGAATGCCCAGAGCAGAGGCTACGACAGCAAAAGCTCTAGCTGTTGTGTTTCGGACATATTCATCCATGTTATCTATATCAGGTCTCATGGTAGAAATCATAGTGGCCAGACCAGCAGCCTAAGGAAAAAGTTACAAGAACAGCTTAGTTTTAATACCATTAATCATCAACCCATTAAAAGACAAATTTCCTTTTCTAGGAATTTAATGTGAATACCTTTGCTAAATTGGAAATAATTTCTCGGCCTTCCACTCTAGCATAGTAATCTTCATCAATTAACAGTGGCTCGATAACCACAAGAATCTAAAAGACAAAAAACAAACAAACCCAAAGGAATTACATTTCCATATCAATTTACAATTATCAAAGTCCTTTTTTAATCGGGTGTAACTGATTTTAATTCCCAGGAGTGGTGGTGCATGCATTTCATTAATCCTAGCACTTGGCAGGCAGAGGCTAACCTGGTCTATAGAGCTTCAGGAACAACCAAGGCTACAAAGAGAAACCTTGTCAGGAGAATTGTTTTTTGTTTTGTTTGTTTTTTTTTTTTTTAGTTTCTCAACTTCTATACTGTCAAGCCCTAGATATAGATGAAAATTAAATGTAAACTAACATTTAAAAATACATAAGCACTGTCATAATAGCTAGCATCAAAAGATAATTCTTTATTCTATAATAAAATAGCTATTCTCATTCTGTCAATAAAAGCAACTGGAAAAATAACCCATAAGAGTAAAGAAGCAAAAGAAAAATGTACATATACCTATGCTATATATGTGATGTTTGCTTTGTAGTTGTAATGTTAATTGGCCATAATCTTGAACCACCTAAGAAATGAGCCTCTGGGCATACAAAGACCCACCTAAACTGTGGACAAGACCATTGCCTGAACAAAGCAAAAATAAATTTAAATAAATTTAAAAAATAATAAATAATAAAACATAATTTCAAAAAAGAAAAAAAGAACCTTCCAGACAGTGGAAAATAGAACCAAAAAAATAAAAAATAAAAATAAAGCCATTAAACAAACCAACCTTGTGCACATATGGTCGTACTAAGTCATCAAGTTTATACAATATTCTATCAATAACTTTCACAAGTAAATGTCGCTCTTGATCCTCAAGTGTAGGCGACATCAACAGTGGAAGAATCTGGTTAAACAAAGGTCCAGCTCCAAATTCTCGAGCTTTATCAGTAATCTGACGTAAGGCAGCCTGAGGAAAAAGAAAATAGTTATTTTTTTTTTTATATGAGCAAGCATTCTAAAGGGACCAATTTCACTGGGAATAACACTGTGACATATACTTTTGCAGACAATTTACATACAGTAGAATGAATTGATTCCTGTTAAAATTGTTTTAATGTTCAAACTCATGTATCTCAAGTTCAATGTTATCAGCTCATTTAAAAAGGTAATTTAATCAGTGGCAGGCCTGAGAGGTAAAGGTGCTTATTACCAAACCTAATGACCTCGTTCCAACTCTGAGATCCAGACAATGGAAGGAGAACCAATTTTCAAAAGCGGTACTCTGATCTTCATGTCTGTCCTGGGACATGACCTGCCTACCTACTTGCACACATACCCACACACCATGCGTACACGCACGCACACACGCGCTCGCGCACACACAGGCATTCATACACTAAATAGATGACAGAACGATGGATGGATGGATGGATGGATGGATGGATGGATGGATGGATGGATGGATGGTTGGGTGAATGGATGGGTGGGTGACTGAGTGAGTGAAGTGAGCGTAAAAGAAAAAAGGTTAATTTTAAGGGCTATCGAGATTCTTCAGAGAGCTAAGGGGCACCAAGCCTGGGAATCACCTGAACTCAATCCTCAGAATCCACACAGTAAAAGGAAAGAACTGATTCCTTTAAGCTATCCCAACCTCCATGTATGCTGCATATACAAATGCCCATAAATAAGGTGTTCTTAAAATTTTTAGAAAGATAACTCAGTAGAGCTATAGAACCACACAAGTTTAAACCATATGCCTTACTTAGTTCTGTCTAAACAACCTTCTATGTTTAAGTCACATTTGATATAACAAGTTCCCCTAAGTTCTAAACACTTTAAAGCTGTCAAGGACAAAAAGAATTTAACCTTCTCATATCCTTATCAGAACAAAATCCTTTGATAAGAAGAATTAAATTAACTGAGCCTGGAAGGTAAATCTGTAATCCCAAGCAGCTATTCCAGAATCAGAGGATCCAAAGCTCAAGGCCTGCCTGAGGAAGCTTAAGGCCACTCTAAGCAACTTATCAGAGACCATATAAACAAAAAAAAAAAAAAAAAAAAAAACAACCAGAGCTGAGTGTCATGTCTTATTCTGTTAATTTCACTACTCGGGTAACTAGACAAAAAGAACTGCTATCAGTCTAAATCTACCCTGAGCTATGAGTTTCAGGCCAGCCTGGGATACAGTTTAAGCACTGTCTCACAACAAACAAAAATAATGAATGTAATAATTCTAAAAACTAGAACTAGGAATCAGATGTGATACATACCTTCATTATTTATTATTAAAGGTGGCATACACTGTTAAGGTTATTTTTATAAAACTGTGCTTGCTTCTCAGCTTCTCTCTTAACCCAGCTATCACAACTAATTGAGACTCTTATATGTTTAATAGTAAGCTTCACAGCACAAAAACTGCGCTAATTTGGCTTCCTCCCAGCATACAACCCAGAGATACTTGCACTTTGTAACTTTCCTGCTCCAGCTTCTTCTCCTGGTCCTCTCCTGGACATCTGCCCACAGCTGAACCCCCTACTTCCTCTTCTCTAACTCCTCCCCTGACTGGCAGGAAGTCTAGCCCTATTCTATCCCCTGCTTGGCGACTGGCTGTAAGCTGCTTTACTGGCATACCAGGGGACAAATGGGGAACAGTGTTAGCACAACAATGAGACGGGAGGTTCTCAGAACAAGGCTTGCAATCAGACATGGGGAGGTCCAGAAACTAACATTTGAACTGCACAGTAACGTTATGCCTATACCTTTAATTGCAGCACTTAGGAGCCAAAGAGAGGCGGCTCTCTGTAGGTTCCGGGCCAACTCACTGGTCTACCCAGCGAGCTCCACGGCAACCAGGACTATGCAAAGACCCTGTCTCAGACAAACTACCACCACCACAACTAGAACTTACCTTTCTCAAAAAAAAAAAAAAAAAAAAAGAAAAAGAACTTACCTTTCTCATTGGAGGTGTACCATTCTTAATTTTTAAAAGCAACTTCATTATTTTTCTCTCTTTTTGCTCTTCTGGACTAAGTGTTGATTCATCAACATCAACCTACAATTAAATTTCAAAGTAGATCAAGTTAGTGATTTGTAACTCCCAAAGAACAATACTTCATTTTTGCTATCATTCATTTTTGCTATCATCACTTACCAACAGTTTATCAAAGTACTGAATGTCGTCAGGTTTTAAAAATGGAAGGTTCCCAGATGGCTGGTCATTAACACTTTTCATAGTTCTATCTTCAGTCTGCATGTGGAAACCAGTCATACCGCCCAAAGGTGTCGGAGTTGCTGTCAGCTTTCGAGCCGGAGTTCTAATAGGAACATAACCAGCTGGAGGGGGAAGTACCTGTGAGAGTTATAAAGACTTTTAGTAGGCCTGCCTTGACTTCTACTCTGAAACACAACACAGTGAGGACCATTTGCACTTAAACAGATTTTACAACTTTAGCTAGCAAGTTTATTTATCTGAAGAAAACATACCCCACTGTGCAATGTTAACTAAAAACTAAGATATTTATGAAAAACATTTATATTTCTAATTTGCTAATTAAAATTTAAGTAGAAAAGAAAATACATGAAGCACTCTTTAAAAGTTCTGGTCACCTTTAAACATTAACATGCTTTAAATATCAACATGTTTTCAAGCCAACATGTCAAATTAACAAAATTTTAAAATTATAAAACCTAAGTCAGTGATATCCCAAAGGCACTGTTAGAGGAAATATTTATAAATAATTATTTAAATGGAAATAAACATGGTTTATGTAATAGACTAAAAGGTCATGCATATTTTAGTAATAAAATATCATTCACATAAACACAATACTATAAAAATATATTCAGATTGAACTTAAATATCAAAATAAAACTATTTGCCAAGATCCTCTGAAAGAAATGCCAAATTAAATCTACTGCAAAACCAACAAAATGTCTAAAAATATTAATAAAAAACAGTAACATTTGTTTTTTAAAGCTATAAGATTCTTGTTGTTGTTGATAATTCTACTTTCCGTTCCACAAGCCTAACACAGACCCTCTCCAAATAGCCTTAGTTATCATAACTAAAAGAGACTAAAAGTGAAGTCAAGTTAAATATATCCGATGTCATTCGTTTTTGCTGCTAGTCAACACATGTGTACCACAGACCACTGACTGAAAGTAGAATTTATTTGTTGAGTCTTACAGTATGTCAAATCCATAGCTGTCACTGTAAATTTAGGACCTAAAGGTGTATTTAAGATTTAATTATTAGACTCACAAAGTGTCCCTCCTATTAGTATTAAGGAAGCCAAAGAGTATAACTGAAAAGAGACTTAAGCAATCAACATAGATTGTCAACATGCAAAGCATTACAAAAAGGCTACAAGGTAGTTTTGGTTTTTAAAGTTTTATCAATTAATTGTGGTTATAAAAATGAAACTCAGAACCTTACCTCCTAGGCAAATACACTAAGCAATATGACATGTTCATCTGAAGCAAATGCTCTAACACAAGCCTAAATGAATGGCAGCAGCACACACACCCTGCACACTGTTCTGACAAGAGTTAACACCAGAAAGGCTCTCTACAGGCCCTTCATTATGGGCTATGGTCTTGACGCTGACTCCAACTACCATCACAAACAGCTCTTTGCCAACACATAATGACAGGTACTTGGAAAATTTTATAGATTAAAATAAATTTCAATAAACCTGAGCTACAGAGTGAGGTCCTATTGTAAAATAGAACAAAAAAATAAATTTGAAGTTACTGCTGGAAAGAAAACATGCCATTTAGAGAAAGTTTTACTAAGCTAGCAAATAAACCAGAATGTTATCTAAGTTCAGTCCTACAAAACTAATCAGAGCTTCTCAAAACACTATCTGTGGACCTCCAGACATCCTGAGATTACTCACTGAAAAAGTAATAAAAGCCAAGAGTGGTGGCATTCCCTTTAGACAGATCTTTGAAAATTAAAGGTCACCTGGTCTATATCTTGAGTTCTGGATCAGCCATGGCTACATAGTAAAACACTGTCTCAAAAAATAATATAGTTTTCTGAAAGCAGGTACTAGAGAACTGTCTCCGTGACTTGGAGCATTTGCACCTCAAATCATGACGACTAGAGTTCAGAACCCAAAACCCACATCAAGCAGCTCATAAATCCCTGTAATTCCAGTGGAGAAATTACACTGGCTTCTGCAGACACCTGCACTCATATGCACATACTCACACATACAATTAAAAATACTTTCTTAAATAATTTTTAAGATTATGTATATAAGTATGACTACATTATGTTTGTAAACTTGAGTACAGTGCTTGAAAGGCCAAAGATGCTGGGTTCTCAGGAGATGGTTACAGGTGATTGTGAGGCCCTTGAGTGGATACTGGAAACTGAACTCCAGTTCCTTGTAGGGGCAATGCATGCTCTTATCCACTGAGCCATTTCTCCAGCCCCCAAAATAAAACATTTTGAAGGGGGAGGGGTTTGAGACAGGGTATCTACTACATAACTGGCCTGGAACTTGTTATCTGGACCACACTGGCCTCAAACTCAAGAGATTGGCCTACCTCTCTGGCTCCCAGCGATCACTAGGACTAAAGGGAAGTTCCACCCTAGCCAACAAAATAATAAAACTCCATGTTACTTATTTCATCTCTATTACTTTTCAAACTAAACTGTACTTAGTAGTACCTAAAAAAGTGAAATTAGTAAATTTGAGCAAGACCAATGCAAATTTTCCAGGCAATTTTTTTTTTCAAACTAAATGCTTAAAACTCATGTAACAAATATAACATATCTACCATATATTCACTGCTTGTACCTTGTATCCTTCTGGGAACATAGCATCTAATTCTTCATCAGAAAGTGGGCGGTTTCGCTCATCAATTTCCCTCTCCCACCTCCAAGCCTGAAGCTGTTCAGGAGTCATGCTCATTATATGACCTATCAAAAAAGCAAAATTGTTAAAGATCTGCTTCATCACTAAGTAAGATCAGCCCTAGCATCTGACTGGTTTTATATTACAAATGCAAATCAAGACATTTTATATTCTTATTCTCATTCTTAATAGAAAAGCTAACATTAATGGTACCCAGAAAAACAAGCAAAACAAACAAACAAAAATCCTAAAATAGATATAGAGAAAAAATAATTAAAGAGTTTCTACCTGGAGTGGGGGTAGCCATATTCATCGCTGGTGTGCCAATTGGTGTTTTTCCTGGTGTCAAAACAGGAGTGCTTCCACCCATTTGACTAGCCGGTGTTTCATCCCAACGAGACTTTCTTTTACTTGCTCCAGGAGTTGGTGTTTCACCAATAGAGTCTCCACCTCGATCTGTTCGAGGAGTCTCAGCCCATCCACTTCCATGCCCAGGAGTATCTTCAAAGACAAAGGGCAGCACAACCACACTGTTAAACACTTTTAAAACACCACTTCCCCCACATTCAATTTGATTCAGTGCAAAAGAAGGTATTTCAAAAACAAGATACAGTTAAAATTTTGTTCAGTAGCTTTGTGTTTCCTTTCCACTGACTACCAAGGCAGATATAACAACTTACTAAGAAAAAGAAAAACAAAAATTTTTTACTCCACTTTATCACTATGTAGAGCGATCGATCCACTGTTTATCTTGAGCCATGTTCCAGCTATTCTCACTATACATCAAACACTAGATTTAGGCAAATTTCTGAGACAACATAAAATACAGGATGCTAGAAGGCAGAAGGTGGTAAAGAAAGGAAAAACATTAAGGAATGCAGTTTTTAGGTCACTGAAAAAAATATAGATGTAAGTAACAGTCACAGTTGCGCAACACTGATGAGTATGCTTAAAGCCACTAAGTTGTGTATTTATTTTTAAAAAGTGGTTAAAACTTGTATATTTAAATACACACATTATACACAGGAGGCTGGGTCAGTCAAGGCTATTGAGAGAGTATCCAAAACATTTTTTAAAATTAAAAAAAGAAAAGCCCATAAAATTATGATCTTTTTACATCTTAAAACATCAAACTTATCTTCTCTCAGTTATTCCTAGAATCTTCAGCCTCTTCAAAAACAGGGAAAAAACTAAGTGCTCCATTCACTAGGCTCTATTTTTTATTTCAATCAAAGTTGAAGTGTGTTGCTTTTATTTATTTACTGTGTGGTGTTGGGAAGTACGTGCCATGGTGCACATATAAAGATCAGGTTGCCGGTGGAGTGGGAATCTCCTTCTGCCATGTGGTTCCCAGGGATCAGACCATCTTCCAGCTTGGTTAACAGCAAGAGCCTTTACCACTGAGCCATATCACCAACCCAAAACCAAAGGTTATTAAGAAAAGGTTTTAATAGACTTAAGCTTGGGCACGGAGTCAAACAGTAAGAAAAAAAGTTTTACACACTTGGTGGTTCAGTCTTCTCAAGAGAGTCGACCTGCTCCATCTCCACAGTAGCTGGTCATTACAAAGAAATGTCTACTACATATTTACACTAGAAAGTACAGCCTGAAACACAACGTCCAAGTCAACACCTCATCCAAACACTCATCTGCACTCTACTGAAAGTACCTACCTCTTTCTGTTTTGGGGGTCTCATCCCATCTGTTTTTACGAGCACTGGAAGTCGCACCCCCGTGGCCTGGGGTTGCATGGCCTGGCGTATCACCTCGACCAGGAGTAGCAGCTCCAGCAGGTGTGTGACTAGGTGTAGGATCCCATATCTTTGAGCCTGGGGTTGCTCCAGGAGTTTCACTTCCTTTTGCACGACCTGGTGTCTCATCCCATCTTAAAGAAGGGGTATGTCCCGGTGTCTTAACAAAGCGAAAGAAATTTATTTCACAAACCTATATACCTTAGAGAAATAACCACAAACTTCTGTTAAACAAAAACTAATAAATGCATTTTTTAGTTTAAGTTTAGAGTACTATTTTGCTTACTGTCTTGCATATCCGTATGATCAAAACTAATTTAGTTTTCATTTAGAACAATGCAAAAAGCCTCAAATTAAAAACATAAAACATGAGGCTGGAGAGATGGTTTAACAGTTAAGAGCACTGGCTCCTCTTCCAAAGGACCCCATTCAATTCCCAGCACCCACACAGTGGCTCACAATTCTCCCTAACTCCAGGGCATTCAAAATACTCACACAGACATAGATGCAGACAAAACACAAATACACATAAAAATAAATAAAACATTTTAAAAAGCACAAAACACATTCAGGTTTATAAACCTCTGTGAATATATATGTATTGGTAATTTACTGCTTAAGCTTGTAAAAGCTGACTCTGAAGGAGGGGTAGCCAACCCCCATTTCAGACCCAAGCAAGTGTGTCTCAAACTCTTTCCAATACACATATCCTGGCTGAGTCTGACTCCCTCTTTCTATAACAGGAAGAAAGAATAGCAAAAGAGCCCAAACTATTCTTGAAAACAGCTATAAACTATTTCCAGCAAACATCACCTGATGTTTACCCCATGATAAAAGTGTCTGCACTGCAACAGGAAAAGCAGCTCATTTATGGGAAGAAAGCAAGAACTGGGCTACCTTAAACATTAACCCAGTAAATGTTTGGTGGGTGTTGGTATGCCCTTGATTGATGCTACTTTTGTTTGTTCTTTTCCCCAGGTTACTATAACTATCTCTGTTTGATGTTGTGAAACACTGATTCAATAATTTATTCATCTGCTGCACCTATCTACTATTTGCTATTGTTCTTTATGACTTCTCTTTTTTAAAAATTATTGTAAAAAAAAAAAAACTTGCAAATTAAAAAAAAAAAAAACATCAAAATTAACCAGACCTAAAGTCTACACAGTTCAATGAACTTCTATACAGTTAGAATAGCCATTTAGAATAGAAGCTGTGTAGCTTTCTTTTACTCTTACAAAAGTATCTTGAAATACACTACTAAAAACTGTGAGTTTAAGAAATTCACGAAGGTTTTTCTGCGTGCATCTCCAACGCAAGACTTTCAGCTCTAAAACTACTGCTTCCCAAACTGGATCTCTGAGACACAGAACCTCTGGGTAAGAAGAAATCCACATATTTTAAGAAATACTTTTTAAAGCCTGTTATAAGCCAGAGAAAAGTGAGTCTCTTTGAGCCAGTTCAAAGCCAATCTGGTTTACATAGTGAATTTCAGGTAACCCAGAGCTACATAGTGAGACCGCATGTTTAAAAAGAGAGATTATATTTACTTGTGTGTATGTGTGTGAGTACACACATGTCATTGAGCAAGTATGGAGCTCAGAGTATAATCCATCAGAATGTGCTGTCTCTTTGCATCATGTGAATCCTATGTATGGAACTCAGACTATCAGACTTGGCAGCAAATGCATTTTCCTACTGTGATGCTCCCAATATCAGTGGGATGAGTAAGATTAGAAGGTAATAATATTAAATAATATCCAAGAATGCAGATTAGTTCAAAATGTATCGTGTCTTGACAGTGGCAGGAGGGTGGCGGTGGGTTATGTTTTATTTTTCTGAGACAAGGTAGCCCAGAAACTGTCTTATAATTCATAATCCTGCCTCACTCTGCCCATGTGGGATTACAAGTGTATACACCACACTCAGCTAATAAAGAATGTTATTCGTGATGGAAAACACTCTGGATTAAGTAAATAATGAAAATGAATTCTTCAAGCTTTTTGCTTTTCCTATGCCAAAAAAAAAAAAAAAAGGAATATGAATCTTCCTGTTATGCATTTTAATTTCCATAACTGAGCAGAAGCAAGGTAGGTCTAAGTCACACCAGCTTTTATAGAAACATATAAACTCAGCTAAGAAGGCTCAGCAGTTGAGAGCATTTAACTGCTCTTGCTGGGAACCTCAGTTCGGTTCCTAACATACACAGCGGTGGCTCACAAGAACCTGTAACGCCAATCCCAAAGAGACTTGACACCCTCTCCTGAACTCCATGCACAGCTGCACACATGTGGTGTACATTCAGACATATATGTAACCAAAAGTAAATCAATCTTTTAAGAAAAATAAACTCCTCTATCTAGTTACAAGCTACAGCTAAGCCGTTCTGAGTAGAGCAGGTTTCTCTCAGCTTTAAAAACGTGGCTCTGGGCTAGGCATCTTGTCTGGGGCACAAGACTCTAATCTCAGGACTCAGGAAATAGAGACAGTAGAATCTCTGAGTCTGAGGCCAGCCTGGTCTACATAGCTAGATCCAGGCCAACCAAGGATAGATATATAGTGAAATCTTCTCTTTTAAGAGATGATCCACGTTCAGTTCCCAGAACTCACATCAGAGCTACAAACAAAAACCCTGTTTTGAAGAAAAAGGAAAAAAAAAAAAAAAAAAAAAGAGCTAGTTCAAGAGTGTATAAGCTAGCCAAGAATATAGTAAAGTTACCCAATTACCAACTGTGGTCAAAGAAAATAAGGAAGACTACTACGTTTTACTCTACAATCTCTACAGTGTAACACAGTATATGTTTAAAATTAATATTCCAGCCCTGAGTGGTGACATGGCACACATCCTTAATCCCAGCCCTTGTGAGACAGAGGCAGGTGAATCTCTGAGTTTGATGTCACTCTGTTCTATATAAGAAGTTCCAGGCTGGCCAAGGCTACAAAGCAAAACCTTGTCTCTAAGGGGGAAAAAAAATTAAACTAAAACACAAAAGAGAACATACCAGGACTGGAGAGACGGCTCAGTGGTTAAGAGCACTGGCTGCTCTTCCAAAGGACCTGAGTTCAATTCCCAGAACCCATATGGCAGCTCACACCTGTCTGTAACTCCAGTTCCAGAGTATCTGACACCCTCACACAGGCATACATGCAGTCAAAATACCAAAGCACCATAAAATAAAAATAAATCTTTGAAAAAAAAAAAAAAAAAAAGAGAGAGAGAGAGAGACCATTCCATTTTTCACCATCTGGAATGAGGTGTCTCGAAGCCCTACTCGGGGACTGAGGCTGTAACCCTGATGTGACTGCACTTGGAGGCTGGGGATATGCAAGGTTAGATTAAATCAAAATCAGTCCTCGTAAGAAGAGCAAGAGAAGAGTTCGGAGGGAACAGTGAGAAGGTGCTCTCTCCAGACAGCAACCCTGCTAGCATTGCCATCTTCTATTCAGACCTCCATAACTGAGAAATAACACAAACTGTCACTTAAGCCACCTAGTCAGTAGTAACTTGTTTTAGAAACCCAAAAATGAACACAGTCCATAAAGAAAAATATAAAACTAGTGATAGAAAATAAAAGATTACCTCTGCCTGATCCCAACTTGATAGCTTTTTGGGAGTGGCACCAGGAGTCTGGTCAGCAGTTTGATCCCAGCGCCGTTTTCGTTTTGAGGGAGGCTGGGAGGCTGCTGCTCCATTGACGACTTTTAGTTCTCCAGCTTTAGCTTTTTCTGCTAGTTGTTGCCTAATTTCTCTCTGAAAAATATTTGAAAGAGCAGAGAACATTATTTCATTATTTCATTACGTGGAAGAAACTCACAGGTGGCTTATATCTACCTCACATGCCTAAGATCCTGTTCAGTTCCCAGCACCAGAAAATAGGAAGGAAATTCCTCCAATTAAGTTTTTATACTACTAGTATATTCATTTCTTCTTAATAAGCTATTTAATATTCCACTCACAACAAGTGAGTGAACATGCTTTTAATCCCAGCAGTTGGGAGGCACAGGCAGGTGCATGTCTGATTTTGCGGCCAGCCTGATCTACAGAGCAAGTGCCAGGACAGCCAGGGCTACACTGAGACCCTGCCTCAAAAAAACAAACAAACAAAAAACCCCCTCTCTATTTTCTGTTTCTAGTTTGTACCATTCATTATCTTTAACAGTTCTATATATTGTTTCTCCCTAAACAATATATAAGCAACTCTAGAGTTTGAACAGCCTACACTTTGAAGCTACTGAAGGAAATTTATTATAAAATAAAATCTCTAGTCAGTAAGTAAAATATTCACTTAGCAGAGATTTCAAAAATATACAACTGAAAGCTTTTAAAACTCAAGACAAAAATAAGCTAGGTGTACTGGCACATGCTTGTGATCCATAGTCTAAGGCAGAAATACTGCTTTGAATTCAAGACCAATAAGTCTGTTCCAGCCCAGCCAGGAATACATAGCAACACTCTTGTCTCAAAAACAAAAAAAGAACCAAAAAAGTGGAAATAAAACTTAGTGTCATAATAAATGCATTTAATTCAGTTTCGTTTTAAAATAAGGTTCCACTTCTCTTCTAATTCACCTAACAAACTCTACTTGCTTTATTATTAATAAAGGCACAGCAGCTATAACAATAAGCCAAGGCAGCCTCGGTAGTGTGCACCTTAATTCTTTAACCCTCAGAAGGCTGAGGCAGGACTGTCACAGTGCATTAGAGGCCAGCCTATGACTAGGGCTACAGATACAGAGTTAGTTCTAGGTTAGCCTGGGCTACAGGAAAACCTTACTTCAAACAACAATCAAAAAGAACAGGACCAGGAGCACTGGAGAGATGGCTCAGAGATTAAGAGCAGTAACTGTTTTTCCAAAGGTCCTGAGTTCAAATCCCACAACCACATGGTGGCTTACAACCATCTAAGATGAGATCTGGTGCCCTCTTCTGGTCAACAGGTGTACATGCAGACAGAATACTGTATTAATAATAAATAAATATTTTTTAGAAAGCAAAAAAAAGTTAAAAAACAAACAAACAAACAAACAGGACCAGGGATGGCAAGAAGGCTCGGCTGGTAACAGCACTTGTTGTTACCCTGGAATTCACTTGGTAGAAGAACTAACTCCTGCAAGCTGTCCTCTGGCCTCCACAGGCACACCATGCCATGTACCATGGCATGAGCATATACACACAAATAAATAAATGTAATGAAAACAAAAACTACAAAAACAGTTGAAGTCTGGCTCCTCACCACTACACCTATGCTAAAACACAATTATCTCTGTAAGCCAAAGGGTTATTCAGAATTCTCCATCTATTGCCAAACCCAATCTCCAGCAGGGATTCTTTAAGAAATAACGTGACCACTAGCTTCATGAGGTATACTACTAAATGTCCCTAAACACCTCCCCAACCATGCCCATACACCCAGGAGGCCAGAACGTCCTAGGAAATCGAAATGACAAGTTTCAAGGGTGATACAATTCTGGGATGATATTCTTAATTTTTATGATGGAAGTACTACAGTCCAACTATGATTGTTCACACCTTTAATTCCAGCACTTGAGAGGCAAAAGCAGACAGATCTCTCTGAATTTTAGACCAGCCAGGTCTATATAATGAGACTATCTTTAAAAAATAATTTAAAAAGAGAGAGAAAAAAATGCTGGGCAGTGTGGTACATACCTTTGACCCAGCACTGCAGAGGCAGGTGGATCTCTGAGTTCAAGGCCAGCCTGGTCTACAGAGAGTTCCAGGACAGTCAAGGCTACACAAATAAGTCCTGTCTCGGGGCAAGGGGGGAAGCAAAAATACTGCTGTGAACGAGAACTAAATAAACTAAATAAATATAAAACTCTCTCAAATATTCTTATATTAGTTCACAACCACTACACTGAGTTCATACCTCTTCCTTAGTCAAATGCTGTTCTCGCATAACATCCATGTAAGTTCTAGCATTCATTTTAGGATCAGGGGTCTTCCCTCCTGCAGAAAAGAACAGCAACAGGACAAGAGTACAATAAATAAAGCGTATTAGGTTCAACTGATTTCTCTGCCCTGCTCTAATATTATGTTATTACAAAATCAATTAATTTATTTTTTGGTGGAAAACTTTGATAATTATACATCTTACTTTTTATTGAGTTTGCTGATCAATTTAACCTGTTTGAACACAAACATATCTACAGCAGTTTAAAACAATTATTTAATGCATATATAAAGCAAAATGACAGCACAGTTTAGAGTCTTCAGAAGTGATGGGTTCCTGGGTTGCTAATCCGGAATACGTACACTTTCGTGCCTTTGTCTCCATCAGCAGTTCTGACTTCAAGCAGCAGAATAGAAGCCTAGAAAATTATCTCTTTACCATTAGTAACACTTTGGAAAGATATTTATATTCAAAACATTACCTGTTGCAAGCTGTTAAAATCCTGACTACAGTAACTGACTAAAGTAAGTTTTTCATCTAAACAGTTGTAACTTAGAAAATCTGATTATAAAAAATATACCTACAATCATATTCTCATGTCACATTACTAAAAAGGGCTTCATGTTTTTAAAGTTTTTTTTTTTCTTGACCCACTATATAATTCTATTTCTTAGAAAGTACAATTACAATGGAAATATTACTTAAGATATATTATTCTACTAGTTACTACAATGCACACAAAAGAAAAGTGGTGTACAAAGAGATGTGTTAGTCTCTTGGTTAAAGTTTCAGTATTTGCTTTACAAACTGCAAAATATCTTAAAGAAGCCCAAACAGTATATAACAAAAACCAAAGGCACACTATGCTTTAGAAAAGTGATAATTAGCTATACAAGTAGTATAGCATTAAAATTTAGGACAAAATAATAAAATTCTAAGACATCTCCTATGCTGACGATCATGCCCAATTGGTAGTGTCATTCTTTCTGACACTAGCTCTGATAAGACTTCCTTTGGAATACTCTTTCACCATAATCTAGAGAGGATGTGTTGAACTGCACCCTTAAGAATGCAGACAGGACTGGCATATAGCAGTACTGCTGTAGGAAAGAAATTAAGGACAGTTAGTATGGGCCTGTGAATTCTGACATACATGTTTAAATCAATTACAATTATGCAAGTAAAAAAAAGAATAGCCCTATTCATTCATGCAGGCTGAAGTCTAATTTGTAAACCTGCAGCAAAATCTATTTTTAGAAACAGGCACTTAGTTTTGAGGGTGGGACTCACTCACCTGAGGAAAGCTTCCATCAGGCTCACTATGGCCCTTGTACACTACAATTAGCAAAACAGACTCCAACTATTAAAAACACGAAAGTCTTTGCATATAATTTTGTTTTAACTATAAATTTGCATAGAGCAAAGTAGGTGCATTTACTAAGCTATTACAATATGAGGGAACTCTAGTGTGAGAAATAGTTTCTCAAAAGTAACAATCCAAAACTCTAGAATTTTGAATGAAAACTTTGCAATATTTTGCAAGTATTTTGAGCAGAAAAACACATTTGTTCAAAGTATACCAAGAGTACCCAAAACAAAAGTAAAAGAAAAACCTTTAACCCTTTGCGTTTCTATGGCATTGGCTCATTATTTCTTGTCCTTCTACCTGGAAAGAAAACTTGCATTATAAAGATGAAGACTATGGCATCTGTGATTTCAACCAAATCTATACAAATCTATAAGGGGGTCTTTAAAAACAAAAAGCAAATTCATAAGCATGCCAAAAAAAATCAAAGGGCTAAAGACAACTTAATTAAAATAAATTTCTGAATACTTATAGAAAAGTGGGAAAGAATTACCATCTGCAAAAGGATCAAGACGCTCTGGAGAAATTATCATGGTCCGCCTATGCTTTTTGTATTCATCTTCCCGATCTGCAATCTTTGGGGGGCGATGTTCAGCAAATGGATCATACTGAAAGAGAGGCATGTCTCACTTCAATGCATACTCTGTTAAATAACCAACAACTCCCTACCACACACACACAAAAAATACATAAACCATTGTTTAAAAAAAAAAAAGCATGTGACTGATCAGTCCTAAAAGTCTACACTTCATGTAATGACTGCCTTTACAAAACAATTACTTGTGACTCTCCCACGCCAGTTCTTCTCTCAAAACAGTCTCAGAATTGACTGCTAAAATTTCTATGCTTTGCTGGGCATGGTGGTGCATGCCTGTAATCCTAGCACTTAGGGAGGCAGAGGCAGATCTCTGCGAGTTCGAGGCCAGCCTGGTCTACAAAGCAGTCCAGGACAGCCAGGGCTACACAGAGAAACTGCCTCAAAAAAACAAAAACAAAGAGAGAGAGAAGATTTGCTTCCATGGGAACTCACTCCCTTTCTGTGACTGAATCAGGTGTGGAGGTGTAGAGAGTCACCTGCTCTGTTGACTGTGGAATATCATTAAGTAGTGCCACAGGGGCATGGTACCCAGGCTTCTTCTGACCAAGCAAGCTCGTAGATGAAGAGTAGTCATCGTCATCCTGCAATGAAACACCCAAAGGTCACAAACAAAATATCACAACAGAAAAATTAACATGACAAAAAGCCTGTGATTTGGCAACTTCCATAGTTTATTTGGACTTCCTCAGTTTTCTTTAACCACAGAAACAAGGAAACAATAATCGTTATCAAATGCACTGACTTCCCTAAGGGTATATTTACAGAGCATTATATATGCTGGCTGAGGAGCTAGTAACAGCTGCTGACTTCTTGGGGAGAAAGTTTTAAGGGGGTGGCCCCTGGTCGGCTGCCATGCTCCAGTAGATGGTTTCAAGGCCCATGACTGTAAGCAGCACAAACTAGACTCCGTGAGTTATTTTTTAAAAAGAGGAGACAAAAGTTGGAAGGGCATGGGTTGGGTCTGGAAGAGTGAGGTGGGAAGTAGATGGTGAGTAAGATCAAGATACATTGTAAGCTAATATGAAATTCCCAAAGAATAAAAAAATCTTATTTCTTTAAAAACTGAAAAGACAAGAGATCAAGAGAAACTAAAGCTAAGCACAGTGGCACAAGCCTATAATGCCAGCACCCTGATTGACCTGTAAGAAGATCCTGTCTCAAAACAAACAAAATACGTAATTTGAAAGTTTAGTTAGCCCAGTGATAAAGCATTTGTTAGAATAAAGAAGGCCTAAAGTTTGATTTCAAATCAAATCATGTCACAAAAATTGGGTGTATAGAATGAACAAGTCACAGAAAAATGGCTATTTACAGTAAAGTCACTTTTTCTATAGGGTACTCAAGACAGGGTTAGGTAACAAGAATTTATATCAAAAATAATGTGAAAGCGCTTTATATACTGTGCAACAATATTCAGAGAAGTCTTCCACATCAA
Organism: Psammomys obesus; assembly: GCF_907164565.1. Classification (NCBI taxonomy): domain Eukaryota; kingdom Metazoa; phylum Chordata; class Mammalia; order Rodentia; family Muridae; genus Psammomys; species Psammomys obesus. The sequence continues at coordinate 34,608,161 of NW_026593286.1, read as the reverse complement.
ATTCAAAACTGAGCATTTCAGAAAGTATCTGAGGGCATGGTGCAGGCTCCAGCATTGGGCAGGCAAAAACAGGCAGATTGAAACAGGTTATGGTAGCATGCCCTTTTAGTCCCAACAGCTGGAAGACAGAGTTTGAGGCCCACATGGTCTACATACAGGATTACACAGTAGTGGGTATGTGTGTAGATGTGCCTACACCTACATCCAGTTCCAAGCCAGCTAGGACATTGTGGGGTATGTGTGTATTTATGTGTATGTGCACGTGTGTGTGTGTGTATGTGTGTGTGTGTGTGTGTGTAACTGTTTTCTCTTTCCTTTTAACCAGGCAACTCAAACAGAAAAATCCCTTCTATTTCTTACTTTTTCTTAAAAAAGAAAAAGAAAATAACCCTTGCCTCTTACATAATTTGTAACTTACATCTTCAAGTTCAGTGGCAGCAATTGATGTCACGTATCCAGCAAATCTGCTATCACTTCCACCATAAATTTCTTGGTCATAATAACCTGTGGAATCAAGGCCCACTCCTTGGGCTTCATCAAGAGCTGCCTTCTTGCCTTGAATTTCTCGAATCTGTGCTTCAATATCTGTAAGAAAGAAAACACAATTTCATATTCCAAAGAGCTCTCAATAAAATGCATCCCCTCACTAGATCTTATCAAATATACTGAAATATAGGAAAGTTTAAGTTTATTTCCCCATGTAATAAAAGAGCTGTATTAAGTACAACTACACATACACTCTTATCTCTTTACCTCAACAGACGAAAAGAAATCCAAAAAACTGATTTATTATCTCACCCTAACCATTAAAACAACTTACCCTAACCATTAAAATGGATTATCAAAATTAATCTCAAAATTCTAAACCTTCCCCAACTGAAAAATTAGAGCCACTTCAAAATATGTATTTATTACTAGTATGAGTGGAGCATGTCTAAATGTGTAGATCAGGTAACGCATTAAAGTCAGTTCCCTCCAACCTTTGCATGGTTCCAGGGATCAAACTGAGGTCACTAAACTTGTTTGACAAGTGATTTGCTGAGCCTTCTCTGCCAGCCAGAAAAACTAAATAAAAACTGTTGGTGTTGATTATGAACCAGGGCAATATTCACAATTATTTAAATTTGTCACTACCAGAACTGACCTAGAGACATAATTAATTCAGTGGTGAATCACTTGCTCAGCATTGCATAAGCTCCTCAATCTGATACAGAGCCTCATGTATTGTGTTACAGCAGAAAATAAAACCCACTACCAAAGTTGTAAAACAACAGTATAAGTCATTTCTCAGCCTTCTGGCTAAGACCAAGTATAAAACAGCATTAAGGTAGGCACAGTGAGGCTAGAAAAGTGGATGAGCAGGTAAAGCACCTGTTGGTGAGCCATCTCCTTCCACTTGCCAAGTCAGGCCTTTCTTGTTTCTCAACTGTATAGTGGACTCCAGCTTTGCTGCCCCAAAGCTCTGCCAATTCTCTTATCTTTATTTTCCACCTTGCAGTAGGAGTACTGACACCTCATATCTACTTTTATGCATCTAACTTTTTACACATCTAGCTTTTTACATGAGCTCCAGGGATCAAAATTTCTAAGATTACATGTGTGAGTTAGCATGCCCAGCACTCTTTAGTTTTCTTTTTAATATAGACTGAGTTAAGAGTGTTGCTAAGTTGGCAGGTGTTTGCCTAGCATGAATAAATGCCCCAGCACTGTATAAACAAGTATAATAACTCCCAATTTATAATTGGAGAAACCCAGAAAAGACAGGAATTCAAGGCCATCTTTGGCCACCATGACTTCAAAAGCATGATTAAGAGATTTATGGGTGGGTCATACAGCCTATGAACAGAAGAAACCCTCCTTCACCAGTTACAGGGATCAAAATAAGGACAGAAATTATCACATTAACTGCCCAACCCCACTGAGTCTCATCTAAGAAAAACATTGTATTCTCAAAGGTAGACCATTTTTAAAATCTAACAAGTAAGTTTATGCAGTCCAAAGAATAGCTGGGCCCCTTTCCCAGTAAGACGGAAAGTGGCAAGCAAAGAATTAAAGAGGCAATGAGAGGCTGGAAAGATGGCTTAGTGGTTAAGAGCACTGGTTCAGTTCTGTAACTCCAGTTCTGACACCCTTTTCTGGCCTCCAAGGCACAGCATGTATGAGGTACACAGGCATACACATAGGCACAACACCTATGCATTTAAAAATAAAACTTTAAAAATGAAAAAATAAGAGGTAGTAAGTTTGCTGTCCCGCATTTTTGTTGTTTCACATCTTAATAATCTTAGCATGTATTACTGTATTCACAGACACTATCATCTCCTACATTGCACCCCTCAAAACTGTTACAGCAAACAAGCACAGTCAGAATTACCCGAACTTAAGCTATCTTTTCCTGATTTATCTTTTGCCATTATCTTTTAATACTGTTTAAAGCTGTTTGTTTTTTTTTATTTTATATTACAGTTTATTTACTTCGTATCCCTGCTGTAGCCCCCTCCCTCATTCACTCCCAATCTCATCCTCCCTCATCATCTCCTCCCATGTGTCCCTCTCCAAGTCCACTGATAGGGGTGGTCCTCCTCCCCTTCAATCTGACCCGAGCCTATCAGGTCTCATCAGGACTGGCTACACTGTCTTCCTCTGTGGCCTGGCAAGGCTATCCGCCCCCACCCCCTTAAGGGAGGTGCTCAAAGAGCCAGCCACTGAGTTCATGTCAGAGACAGTCTCTGTTCCCCTTACTAGAGAACCCACTTGGACACTGAGCTGCCATGGGCTATATCTGTGCAGGGGTTCTAGGTTATCTCTATGAATGGTCCTTGGATGGAGTATCGGTCTCAGAAAAAGACCCCTGTGCCCAGATTTTTTGGTTCTGTTGCTCTCCTTGTGGTGCTCCAGTCCCCTCCAGGTCTTTCTATCTCCCCCTTCTTTCATAAGATTCCCTGCACTCTGCCCAAAGTTTGGTTATGAGTCTCAGCATCTACTTTGATACACTGCTGGGTAGAATCTTTCAGAGGCCCTCTGTGGTAGGCTTCTGTCTTGTTTCCTATTTTCTCCTTCTTCCAATGTCCATCCCATTTGTCTTTCTGAGTGAGGATTGATCATCTTACCCAGGGTCCTCCTTCTTGCTTAGCTTCTTTAGGTGCACAGATTGTAGTATGTTTATCCTATATTATAAGTTTAATATGCACTTGAGTATATACCATGTTTGTCTTCATGCTTCAGGGATACCTCACTCAGGATGATCTTTTCTAGTTCCCAACATTTTCCTGCAAATTTCATGATTTCCTTGTTTATAATTGCTGAGTAGTATTCCACTGTGTAAATGTACCACAATTTCTTTATCCATTCCTCCATTGAAGGACATCTGGATTGTTTCCAGGTTCTGGCTATTAAGAATAAAGCCATGAACATGGTTGAGTAAATGTCCTTGTTGTGTACTTGAGCATGTTTGGATATATACCTAGGAGTGGTACAGCTGGGTCTTGAGGTAGCACTATTCCTAAATGTCTGAGAAAGTGCCAGATTTTATTTCCAAAGTGGTTATACAAGTTTACAATCCCACCAGCAATGGAGGGTTCCTCTTTCTCCACATCTTCTCCAGCATGCACTGTCACCTAAGTTTTTGATCTTAGCCATTCTGATGGGTGTAAGGTGAAATCTCATGGTCGTTTTGATTTGCATTTCCCTGATGACTAAGGATGTTGAACATTTCTTTTAAGTGTTTCTCTGCCATTCGATATTCCACTATTGAGAATTCTGTTTAGCTCCGTACCCCATTTTTTAATTGGATTACTTGATTTGTTGCTTTTTAACTTTAGTTCTTTATATATTCTGGATATTAGCCCTCTGTCAGGTATAGGGTTGGTGAAGATCCTTTCCCAGTCTGGTTTTTTTTCTGACAACAGTGTCTTTGCTTTACAGAAGCTTTTCAGTTTGTTTGTTTGTTTGTTTGTTTGTTTGTTTTTAATTGAGCCAGGCCTGGTGGTGAATGCCTTTAATTCCAGCACGTGGGAGGAGAGGTGCAGAGGCAGGTGGATCTATCTCTGTGATTGTGGAGCCAGCAGTCTGGTCTACATAGTGAATTCTAGGACAGCCAGATATATGTAGAGAGACAATGTCTCCAAAAAAGACAGTAATAATAACTGGAGTACAGAATGTGCTTAGGGAATGCCAGGCCCTGGATTCAATCCTCAACACTTTGAATAAAAATTTAAAGCCGGGCACAGTGGCACATGCCTTTAATCCCAGCACTAAGGGAAGAGAGGCAGGTGGATCACTGTGAGTTTGAAGCCAGCCTGGTCTACAAAGTTAGTCCAGGTCAGCCAAGGCTACACAGAGAAACCCTGTCTCAAAAAGATAGTTAGTTAGTTAGTTAGTTAGTTAGTTAGTTAGTTAGTTAGTTAGTTAGTTAGTTAATTAGATAGATAGATAGATAGATAGATAGATAGATAGATAGATAGATAG
>NW_026593286.1:34537133-34603684 GCF_907164565.1 Psammomys obesus | reverse complement strand
TAGATAGATAGATAGATAGATAGATAGATAGATAGATAGATAGATAGATAGATAAGATAGAAAGAATAGACAGATAGATAGACAGAGTGGCTATTTAAATCTCTATTTAACCCCTCTGTTTACTTCTGGCACTGACTTATTCCTAGAGGAATATTAGCGTACCTCTTGGTAGAAAAACTGGTTAACATGTAAGTGCTTTTTTTTTTCCTGAAATATTTAAGGTTTTTCTTTCTTACAACATGCACACTTTAGTTGGATGGTGGTTTCTGCTTTTTTTTCTTTTGTGTATATTTTAAGACAGTTCACACCTGGAATTTACTATGTAGACAGGCCAGCCTCAACCTAATGAAAAATCTTCCTGCCCTTGCCTCATCAATATAGGGGTTTCAAGGATGAACCACCACACTTGATTTAAGTCTATTGCTTTTCTTTTGTTGGTAGTGGTAGTTGGTTTGGTTTTCTGGGGGAAGGGTTTTTGTTTTGTTGAGACAGGGTCTCTCTATGTAGCCTTGACTATCCTTGAACTCAAAGAGTTTGGCCTGACTCTGCCTCCTGAGTATGGCTGTGATTTAAAGTTTTTCAAGGGATCACAAATACTATTTTCATCAGAACTCTGGAAGGAAATAGAAAAGAGCAAATGAAACCTGCCAAACAGCTTCTGATCTTTCTTCTCCATCTTCAGCATAGTACAATGACCACTCCAATCAAAATGGCCTCATACAGCTATTAAAAAAGGGTAGCATCCTAACCCTCACACAGATACAGGCTTGGAAAAAACTTCCAATTTAAAAGCTCAGGAGCCCTCCTTATTGTTTTGTTTTGTTGTTTTACTTTGAAACAAAGCTTTACAATGTTGCCTGGGTTGACTTCAAACTCCTGGCAATTCTCCTGAGAACTGGAATTAGAAATATGGTCCACCGTATTTATTAGCTTCCAGTTCTTTTGCCTACTCACACCACTTTTCCTAGTAGACTGGTTTCTACTTGGTTATAATGGTTTTTCTAAATGTTAAAATTTTAAATGTCTAAAGGCTAAATCTGCTCCAATGAAGTACAAGGAACTGTCATTCAACTAAAACCCCAACAAGATGATTTTTATTGTTGTTGTTCTGGAAAGGAATTCTGATCCCTGACACACTTATCAGGAACACATCCCTTCCCAGAAAGTACAGAAGATGGATATTAGCAGTGTTAATGAATTGGTGAATTATTTGGGTGGCTGATATATTTGTCAACTTATTCAAAACATATTTTGTGGATATGCATTGGTTTTGTCTCTCATCCATCAAGCACTGGGCTCCATCCTCAGCACCAGAAAAACAAAAGCTGGGAAACCGGGAGGATGAAAGACGGCTCAGCATTGCTGCTGTAGCAGGACTTGGGTTAAGTTGCCAGCAGCAGCCACATGACAGCTCACAACCACTTGTAACTCCAGGTCCAGGGAATCCAATGTGCTCTTCTGAACTCTGGGCACTGCATCCACATGTTGCACACACATTCACATACATGTAGGCACCACGCAAAATAAGTCTAACAACAAATTTTTTTAAAAGATGGGAAACATCTAACATACTGTTCATTCATGCAAGCAAACTCTTATTTAACCAAGAATGTCCCATCTGAGTAAGGCAGCTGTCTTTCACTGGGCTACCCTTCTGCACTTTGCTTTTTCCCTAGGTTTGATACTGCACCATTCCTTCCTTGATGCTTTCTCAGTCTTTTTTTTTTATTTGCTCTGTGTTTTTTTAAGACTTATTTATTTATTATGTATACAGTATTCTGCCTACATGTACACCTGCATGCCAGAAGAGGGCACCAAATTTCACTATAAATGGTTGTGAGCCATCATATGGTTGCTGGGAATTGAACTCATAAGCAGCCAGTGTTTTTAACCACTGAGCCATCTCTCCAGCCCTGCTTTCTGGTTTTTTGTTTTGTTTTGTTTTGTTTTGTTTTGTTTTGTTTTGTTTTGTTTTGTTTTGTTTTGAGACAGAGTTTCCCTGCATTAACAGCTCTGGCTGATCTGGAACTCACTCTGTAGACCAGGCTGAGATCCACCCACCTGCCTCTACCTCCCAAATACTGGGGATTAAAGGTATGTGCTACCATACCTGGCCTCAATCTTCAATTTTAATTTGGACTACTTTAGAGGGCCCTCATGTTAATTTCACTGATTTTTTTTTTTTTTTTTTTTGAGACAGTGTCCCTCCATCTAGTTCTGGTTAATTAATCTGGTTGAGATTAAAGGTGTCAGCCATCATGACCTCTTTTGCTCTGATCTGTGACAGCTATTTTCTTCTAGCCGGACATAATTTCTCAAATTTTAAAAGGCACCCAGAAAAAGCTAAAACGTTCTGCAAAGAAACTCAACTTTTTCTTTAACCAAGGCCCAGTAGACCAAGTGTACTTTTGTAGACATGGTGTTGCAGGCTCTTACTAATCCCAGCACTCAGGGGGCAGAGGCAGGAAATCTCTGAGTTTCAAGTCAACCAGAGATACATGGTATCTCAGAAAAATAAAAGTATTAGGGCTGAAGAGATGACTCTGTGGTTAAGAACACCGGCTGTTCTTCCATCCTATGGAAGTTTATTTCCAACACCTACATGGCAGCTCACAAACATCTGTAACTCCAGTAGCAGAGAATATGAAACCCTCTTCTAGTGTCCTCCAGCATTAGGCATGCAAGTGACATACATACATACATACATACATACATACATACATTCAGGCAAACATTCATCTACGTAAAAGGAAAAATAAATGGAGGAAGGGGCATGGTGGCACACCTGTAATCTCAGCACTCAGGGAGGCAGAGGCAGGTGATCTCTGTAAATTCAAGGCCAGCTTGGTCTACAAAGTGAGCTCAGAACAGTCAAGGCTACACAGAGAAACCTTGTCTCAAGAAAACAAAAAAGGAACAAACAAACGAAGATAATTGGGTGGGGCGGTTTCCAGACAGGAAAATTATGTAGCTCTGAATGTCCTAGGACTCATTTTGTAAACCAGGCTGGCCTCAAACTCTGCCTCCCTGAGTGCTGCGATTTAAAGGTGCACAACAACACTATGCTTGGGTAATAAAAACATTTTAAAACAGTGTACTTATTTTTACTGAATACCACAGGACGACTAAGTCAGTTCCTAGGTAATTAATTCTACTGAAAAAAATTTCAAAATCATTACACAAGTTTTAACTTTTTATTTTTACTAGCCACCAAAAGAAAACATTACATTTAAGTGTCTGTTTTTCAGCCACTGCTAAGCTTTGTAATACTCTAATTTTTCAATTCAAAAAATTAACAGCAGGAGCTAGACAAATGGCTCAGTAGTTAAGATTGGATACTGCTCCTGCAGAAGACAGATATTCCCAGCATCCATGGCAGGTCATTCACAATGCCTGTCCCAAGTTCTAGGATATATGATGTCTCTTCTGGCCTCCAAAGGCTCTGCATTCATATACAGAAAGTCATGCAGATATCCATAAAGATAAGTACATAAAATAAGAAACTAAAGGCAAAGCACATTACTGAAACTTTGGGTTAAACCAAGATTTCTTCCTTATTTTGCCAAAGTCAGCAATATTACGAAACTGCTAGACAGCAGCAAGATTGTGCTCACTCATAACTAAACATACTTGACACATTTTATGCAAAAATCCCCTAAAAGATCATACTTGGTATGCAAGTCTAGTTCTTTTTTTGGGGGGAGGGGGTATTTTTCGAAACGGGGTTTATCTGTGTAGCCTTGGCTGTCCTGGAACTCTCCCTGAGTGCTGGAGCTAAAGGCATACACCGCCGCCGCTTGTTAAGTCTAGTTCTTATCTTTCAATCCTGGAAAGCATAAGGTACACTGACCAAGTAAGGAAATAATCAGTTTAGGAACCAGAGAGCTGTCTCAGCAGATAAGAGTGCTTGCTGTTTTTCCAGAGGACAAGAGTCCACTTCCTAGCACCATGTCAATTCTAGGGGCATGGACTGAATATTGTTCTTTGATTTCACGGCCACCCAAATATGTATGTACATACAGAATCAGAAACATAAACACAAGCACACAAAACATAAACCTTTTTTAAAATAATGATCAAATTGGTTAAAGAGGATATGAGAGATGATTCTAGCAGAAATATTTGAAAAGCAGTATGGCGATGTTGCTCAGTTGCCTAGAATGCATGAAATACTGCATTTTATCTCAGTACCATATAAATCAGGTGTTGCGGTTCATCCTGTAATTCCAGCCATTTGTAATGACAGCACATGCCTTTCCCAGCATTCATGACCAGCCTGGTATACATAATGAAATCCAGGCCAGCCAGGGCCACAAAGTGAGACACTGTCACCAAAAAAAAAAAGAAAAAGAAAAAAAAACAAAGGTCAAGGTCATCTTGGGCAACATACCTTATCTCAAAGAGAGAGAAATATGTTGAAAAATTATATGACAAGAAAAAAATCTTCAGTTTGGTTCAATAATGAATGGGAATCAACAGCCTGAGAATGGAACCATGCAAATGAAGCATGGTGATACATAGCTGACATGGCAGCACTTCTGAGGTGGAGGCAGAAGGATCAGGAATCCAAAGACAAACTCAGCTACACAGCAGCTTTGAAATCAACCAGAAGACCCTCCAAACAAAACAGACAAAAGCCCAAAGATGATGACAATGATGATAAAAATAAATACACAACCAAGAAATACTTGAGCATAATATGGGAAACTATTGAGAAATAAGTTACACCAGTAAGTTCAAATCTAAGTCCCATTCTCAATTATTCCAATAACCTAAAAATGATTGCCTCTGATGCAATTACCCAATGACTCTCTTTTTGTTTGTTTGTTTGTTTGTTTGTTTGTTTTGCAAGACAGGGTTTCTCTGTGTAGCCCTGACTGTCCTGGAACTCACTTTGTAGACTAGGCTGGCCTTGAACTTACAAAGATCCACCTACCACTGCCCCCAAGGGCTAAGATTAAAGACATGTGCCACCACACCTGGCTCTAATGACACAGACACACACACACACACACACAAAGTCATCTGTGGGATGGAGAGATGGCTCAGTCAGTAAGAACGCTTGTATAGAACCTAAACCTCCAAACACCATGTTAAAAAGACTGGCATGGTCATGCACATCTGAAACTCCAGTGCAGAGAAGAAAAAAGGGCTTGCTGGCAATCAGCATAGCTCCAGGTTCAGTAAGATACCCTGTCTCAAGGGAGTAAGCCCAAATGCATTCTTTGACCTCCATGTGCATATGCTGGTCTGCACAGATGGGGGTACCGACACACATACATATACAACATACATGCATACATGCATGCATACACAGACACAAATAGTAACACGTTAATTGGAGACAGGAAGATGGTACTTTATTTTATATGCACTGGAAAGCCAAAACCAAATCTTGCAGTGTTTAAAGCCTTCCAAATTTGATACTAAAACATCTTTTCCTCGCAATTCAGAAGATTCTCAAAACAAGAATAAGCTATTTTCTACCTGTCTAACTTAATACTGAGTTTTAAAATTCCTCTTTTCAGAGTGTGTGTGGGGGGGGGGTTACTTCAATAGTTCAATGTCAAAAGATCTGAAACTATAAAATACAGAACAGAATCCTGGGGATTGATCCCCAACTTTGATAGAGATCCAGAAAGCATAGGTAGTGTGGTACATAGCAAAACTTGCAGTGTTCAGGGGACAAAGGATTCCTCCAAGTTTGAGGCCAGCTTAAGTAAGATACACAGTGAGGTAGTGACACACACCTTTAGTGCCAGCATTCAGTAAGCACAGGCAGGCAGATCTCTGAGTTCATGGCCAGCCTGGTCTACAGAACAAGTTCCAGGACAGCCAGAGCTACACAGAGAAACCCTGTCTCAAAGAAAATAAAAATACAAAGTGGGCAACCAGCCAGCCAGGGCTACACAATCATTCTATTTCAAAGAAAAAACAAAAGGAAAGGCCAGCAAGATGGCTGGGCAGCTAAAGGCAGCAAGCATGAAAACCTGAATCCAACACTCAAGTTGTCCTCTGACTTCCATGTGGACACAGAGGCAGAAATATATAAACACACAATAAAAAATGTAAGAAAAAATTAATTAAAAAATAGATATTATCTTATTTCTCTGAAACTTTTCCAATAAAACCACAGGGTGTGAATTCACATATCTACAACCCTAGCACTTAAAGAGGTGGAAAATCAGAAGTCAAGGCCAGCCTGGACTACAAGCAACTCTTTCTCCATGATAATCTATCAAATAAAAGCTGATTTAACACTTGAATACCCATTATGGACCAGATACTGGAGTTATCGGTGTATGTATAATTCTTGTGTACGACAATAGTAGAGATATGAAAACTTTCATGAGATTATTCTGATTAAGGGTGAACTTGCTTCCTGCCAAACCTGACAACCTGAATTCATATCCCAGAACCATTCTTGCAAGTTGTTCTCTGACCTTTGCAAAAAGCAAAGGTAAATGTTACATTAGACAGGCGTGGTGGTGCTTACCTTTGGTCCCAGCATTTGGGGAGCAGAGGCAAGCCACTCTAGCAGTCTACCAAGAGTTTTCCAGGACAGCAGGGTCTACACAGAGAGACTGTCTCAAAAAACAAAACAAAGTTCCAGGCTAACCTGATCTACAGAGCGACTTCCAGGATAGCTAAGGCTGCACAGAAAAACCCTGTCTCAAAAAACAATCACCTTTCGGTCCTAACCCATCTCTCTAGATTCATATCGGATACCTCCTTACATCCTCTCTTCCTACCACAGCAACGAGGCCAGCACATCTTTCACGACTCAATACGTTGTTAGATGTTCCCTCGGGCTCAGGCATCCTCCCCTAATTGAAAACTGATTGATCCTTTTAGATCAGCGTCATCACCTCTCTAAAATAACTAAGCATAAATTAACGGCTCCGTTAACCAAGTTTCGCTGAGTATTGGTTTTACTTCTCTGTCCACATTCCTTTGATTTTCTAAGAGAATTGAGATTCACACATCTGTTTCCTAATCAAACTGTCAAATTTCAGACATCCTTAGTTTGTTACCTCTAACACCGAGTCACACATTAAGAAAGGATGTGTTTAGTGACTCTCAGAAGCCATGTTGTCGGCGTCAATTTTGGCTTCCAAGCCAGGAACCTAGGACCAGGGTTTCAACCTCACACACTCCAACTCTTGTCTCCTCCAGTTACTTTCTTATAGAATCCGGTCGTTTGCCAAAAACAAACAAACAAAAAACCCACAACAAAGCTGTGTTTACTGTGTGTGCCATACAATGATCAACTGCACAGAAAACTCAGGAAACTGATTTAAAAAAAATCTGCCTTTCCTCCTTTCTTGCTACCGAGTCTCCAACAATCAGCCCTCAAAGCGGAAGAGAAACACGACACTAGAAGCGACTAAAGGAGTAAGCTGCCAGATTGCATGCCCGAACCCTTTCGAGCAAGAACCACCACACAACACAACCTGGCCGCCTGGAGATGCCCGGCTGGAGGTTTGAGGGAACAGGCCTGCGCCGGAGCGACTCCGCTAAGCGCGGCCCGTCCTTCGGGGCTCTCCGGGTGCAAACTGCCGACGACGGCGCCCCGGGGGCGAGAGGGACTGCCCTCCCTCGCCCGCTCCCCGCCCCCGCCCCCGGGTCCTCCGGAGCAAGCCGCTCCCCGAGGCCCTCCGGGCCCAGCACAACTCGGGAGCAGCAACATCCAGCGCGGAACAAAGCGCCGGTCCCGGAGTGCGAGAGGACGCCATTACGCGGGCAGCGGCCTGCGCCGCCGAGCCGGAGCAGGGCCCGCCGCGCGGCCTCGGCCGGGACCGGAGAGGCCACGCGAAGACGCCGAGGGCCAAGCGGCCGGGCCGCGGCTGGCGGGCAGCCGAGGTCGCGCGTGGGAAGGGAAAGGCCGCTTACCTTCGTGAGTCTTGGCGATCTTCGCCATTTTGTCCACTCGAACACACAGACGGAACTGGCGCTCCCAAGGACTTCCGCTCGCCGCCGCCACCCAGAAGGAGAGAGGCTCCGCTCGGGGCCTGCGCGCACGGGAACGCGCGCCGCGCTGTGGCACGCGCTGCAACTGCCACCTAGATAAAAACGCGAGGTGCATGATGGGAGTGGGAGGGGCCAGGGCGGGCGCGCGGCGGCTTCCTCAAAAAGCGAGCGGAGCCGCGGAAGCGACGAACTCCTCAGAGGACGGCTCCGCCCCGCGCAGAAGCGGGGCAGTGGTGGGCGCAAGCCTTTAACTTCAGTACTCGGGAGGCTAAAGCTGACAGCTAGCTCCGCGAGTTCGAGACCAGCCAGCCTGGTCTACAAAAGAATTCCTGGAAAGCCAGGGCTACACAGACAAACCTCAAAAAAAAAAAAAAAAAAAAGAAAGAAAAGAAAAAAGATATACTAAAGCAGTTAACGCTGGGGCCAGAGGTGCTGTATCCCAGCCCTGGGGAGGTGGAACAGGAAGATCCAGAGTTCAAGGTCAGCCTCTACTATATAACAAGTCAAAGACATCCTGGCCTCCCAGCCTGGATTCCCAGAAGCCAAATAACTCAATTTTTTTTTCTTAATTTTAAAATAGGCCAGGATAGTCATGGCACACACCTTTTATTCCAGCACTCAGGAGGCAGAGGCAGGTGGGTCTCTGTGAGGCCAGCCTGGTCTACAGAGCTTGTTCAAAACAGCCAAGGCTACACAAAGAAACCCTTTTCTCAAAAAAAAAAAAAAAAAAAAGCAACAGAGTACCCATTTCCAGTTGGTTGAGAGGGCAGATTGCTGTGAGACTGGGGACATGGACACAAACACAACAAATTAGAACTTCAGCCTGTGTGGTGGCACACACCTTTGATCCCAACACTTGGTGGCCAGAGACAGGCAGATCTCTCGAGTTCCAGGCCAGCCTGTGTTCACTGTCAGAGAGGGTTCCAAAACTACAAAAGCTATACAGAGCTAGCCTGTCTCTAAAATACACACACACACACACACACAAAACTTCCAGATTCCAGACAGTGGAAAAAGAAGAGAAACCATTAGAAATTGTTTCGGAGGGGTTGGAGATATGACCCAAAGGTTAAGAGCTGGTTGCTCTTCCAGAGAACCCAAATCCAGTTTCCAGCACTCAAGTGGCCCCTCACAAACTTTCACTCCAGTTCCAGGGTATCTAATGTGCTTATCTGGCTCTGTGGACACTGCAAGAATGTGGAGAATGTACAAATGGAGGCAAAACATTTATATACACAAACATATATATAAATATATATATATACACATTTATATACACACACAAACATATATATATACATTTACACATTTATACACACACACACGCTGCTCGGCCTCACAATGAAGCATGGAGATGTATGAGTAGTTTTTCAAGCAATGTTTCCTTCATGTGTGTATTATTAAAAAGGACTTAATGTAAAAGAAACTCAAGGTAATAGAGTTGATGTTATAAAGGATTTACCAGTAGGTTTGCTTAGGAGACATTAAATTTCACAAAGTAAAATTTAGCTAAGGGAACACTGCCTCCAAAATACCCCCAAAGATAAGTAGAATGCTAACCAGGCCTGTTCCAGAGAAAGTGTATGATGCTAAGATGTCAATGTTTGTATACCAATATCTGACCAGCCAGCAGGCCTACCCTCAAATCATAGAACGTGTCTCTAACAGACAACTCAAGGGAGAAGGGCAGGGACATGAGCATTGTTAAGTTTGGTCTGCAATAAAACCTCCAGTTCTTTTCTTGAGAAAAGCCCAATTCTGCCAGGTGAGCAAGATGACCCCAGGTAACAACCATTTGAAAAAGTACAATGAGGGTGTACCTAAACTAATTCTGGCAATAACTTTGCTGGCAAATCTCCTATCTGCCTAAGTGACCAGATTTGCAGCCTCCTATCTGTGTTTAAAATTGTTCTAAAGTGTAACCTGAGCCTGGGACCTAAATTGGAGATTTAAGGATGGCTTTGTATTTGGAGAGCTTAAGCCTAATGTGTATCTAAGCTATTCAAGGTAGCTCCTCACCAGAGCCAGATGTGCAGTGTTAAAGAACCTTTTCCCTTATTAACCTCCAAACATGCCGAATGCTTCTTCACTGGGAAGGCTTATTACTTCTATAACAGATTCAAATGGGCATTTGCTGCATCTGTGGCAACTGTAGGAGCTAAATACTTCCTGAAGCCCCAGGGTAATGGGAAGCATCCCTAAAAGAGCACCTGGAGTTATCTCCTGAGTCCTCTTTTGTAAAAAGACTTCCTTACTCTCGTCTATTTATCTGTATGAATACTGCTATGTCTGAAAGAATGCTAACATGGCTCAATAAAGGAAGGAAAACATCAAAAAGGGGGTCAGAGATGGCTCCCGTAGGCTTGGGCACTTGAACACTTGGTACCTTGTTTGGTGGGGCTCTGTAGCCCTGCATGAGGAAGTAGTTTACTAGGGACAGGCTTTGAGAGTTCATAGCCCCATTCTACTTCCTGTTTGCGCTCTCTGCCTCATGTTTGTGATTGAAGATGACCTTTCAGCTTCTTTCTCCTGACGACATGCCTCCCCACCACCACCCCCCCCCCCTCCGCCCCCGAACACAACACTTTGGGAAATACTTTACTCTCTCTGTAATAGCATATTCAAGAGACTAGTGACAACAGAGCAGGCTTGCTTTTTAATTGTTTTTGTTTTGAGACAGGGTCTTGACTGTCCTGGTGGTGCCTGCTAGCTCCTTCCGTGAGACTCTTGGGGTAGGCATGTACTACCCCAGTCCCACTGTTTCTCCTTCTTGAATTAGACTAAGATGCATTTATCTGGACAGGAAAGACTTGACTGGCGAAGCCCAGGTTGAGGGAACCTCTGAAAGTCTCTGTGGCCAAAAAGCCCTCAGAGTACAACCAGTCTTGTTATCAGAGGCCCACAATGGTGGGAGAACATTAGCCCTCTGGCAGGGGGTTACCCAGCCAAGCTCACCCATCCGCCTGCCTCAACCTCCCCTCCCGAGTGCTAGGAACAAAGGCATGGGCCATCACGCCCAGCATTTTTTTTTAATTTCTTTATATTTTTCCATGAGTATGGGTGTTTTGCCTGAATGCATGTATTATATCACATGCATGGCTGACACGTGCTGAGGTCAGAAGAGGACATTGGAGGGATGATTGGGAACCACCATCTGGGTCCTGGGAGCTGAACCCTGATCCTCTTGCAAGAACAGCAAGTGCTTTTGACCACTGAGCCAAATATATAACCATTCTGTGGAAAGGATTATCAGCATATAGAAAAGGCAAAAATATCTGGCATGCTGATTTGGTGCAAGACAGTGTTTTTGTCTGTTTTTGTTTTTTGTTTGCTTGTTTGTTTCTTTGCTTGATTGTTTTGGGGGGTGGTGTGTGTTTTTGTTTTTTGTTTTGTTTTTGCTTGTTTGGGCTTTTTGTCTGTTTGTTTTGAGACAGGGTCTCCCTTTGTAGCCCTGGCTGTCCTTTAACTCACAAAGATCCCCCTGCCTCTGCCTCCCAATTATTGAGATTAAAGGTGTGTGCCACCACATACAGCAGGACAGTGGTTTTAAAGTCCCTTACCGAGAGAAATCCCTGCCCTCTATTCTCATAAGCTGGGACTTTAGAGATTCACACCAGCATAGCCCCTTCCCAAATCCCACTAGGGTACTGGTTTAGGAAACAAAGCCTCATCTAGTGAGTAACTAGAGGCCAGAGACTGTTCCCTTCTCTGGTCTTGGGCTCAATCACATAGCCAACTCTGTAACTCTCTAGCTCTGAGACAAGCCAGTGCCAACCTCCACAAACCTGTGACTCCTGCATATCTCTAACTCTGTTAACTGTAAGCTCACTGAAAATGGACCTCAAGAATTCCTTTTATCTTTTGAGACAAAGTCTCATTATATAGCATTGGCTGGACTGGAATTCTTTATGTAGATAAGGCTGGCCTCCAATACGCCGAGTTCCATCTGCCTCTGCCTCTGGATTGCTGGGATTAAAGGAGTATGCCACCATGCCCAGTTTACAATTTATATTTTAGATAGTGTTATTCCTGAGATTCTTGAGAGAAAAACTAGTTCTACAATTTTGAGCCAAATTTGAAACAAGCTTTAATTAAATACTGGCCAAGAAGATGGATTCACCCATGGGTTCCCAGGGAATGGCTGCAAGTCATGTTTTGCAGGGGCTTAAAAAGGCAAAGCCATGCGGCCACCATATTTCCCATCAGGTCCAACGAGGACCAGCATATATCCTGACATACTTCCTACCCACCTAACTTCTGCCTACATATGATCAAACACATCAGTGTAGCTGGGCCACACAAACTTGTTTAGGGGAGTGAAAACATGTGGCCGTTATCTCCCATAAACAATAGCCTCTAGCACTGCAGGGGATATCTGTCCTTAGCAAGGGGCTTACAGGTTACAAACATTTTTGGTTCATGGATCTTCTAGGCACACTAATTTAACCTTAAAACATAACTTTGGCTCTGACATTGCCCATGGTTCTTATGTCTCTGGAAATGTAAGCCAAAATAAACTGTTTCATGAATGGCTTTGGTGATGGTAATTTATCACCGCAACAGAAAATAACTAATACAGGACTCCTAGAATTTAGAAGCCAGGTGTGGTGGTTTGATTGAGAATGGCCCCTGTAGGCTCATAGATTGAATGCTGGATCACCAGAGAGTTGGTACTATTTGAAAGGATTAGAAGGTGTGGCCTTGTTGGAGGAAGTGTGCCACAGGAGGTAGGCTTTGTGTTTCAAAAGACCAAGCCAGCCCCAGTGAGTGTCTCTGTATTTCTGCTGCCTATGCATCAAGATGTAGAACTCTTAGCTAATTCTTCAATATCATGTCTGCCTGCACACTGCCATGCTTCCCTCCATGATGAAAATGGAGTAAACCTCTGAAACTGTAAACCTGCACCAATGAAATGTTTTCTTTTAAGAGTCGCTGGAATTATAGTGTCTCTTCACAGCAATAGAACAGTGACTAAGAACCAGGGATGCTACTCAACATCCTACACAAGAAAGCTTCCTGTAACAAAGACTCATCCAGCCTACAGTGCCAAGTGTCACTGTGAAGGAAGCCTGTTCTAAAGGTATCATGAATGTAAAAGGGCTCTAATTTTCACGAGGTTTATTTGCTACTCCCTAGGGCATGTGACTTTCTAAGGCCTTAAATGTACTCAAGTTTTCTTGGGCTGATTAACATGATTGAACAATGTCACTGACTACTAACACAAGGACATTTGTCAACTTATATGATTTGTTGCAACAAAAGGTTTCTTTTTTTTTTTTATTTTTTTGAGACAGAGTTTCTCTGTGTAGCCTTGGCTGTTGTGAACTCACTTTGTAGACCAGGCTAGGCTGGCCTGGAACTCACAGAGGTCCACCTGCCTCCCAGAGTGCTGGGATTACAGGCATGCACTACCACACCTGGCTAGCAAAAGGTTTAAGAGAGGCAAGAGCTCTCAAAGGCAGGAGCAAATGGATCTCAAGTTTAAGGCCAACCTGATCTACATAGTGAGTTCCAGGACAGCCAGGGTTATGTACAAAAAATAAGTAAGTAAGTAAGTAAGTAAGTAAGTAAGTAAGTAAGTAAGTAAGTAAAATAAACAAAACAAAAAACAACCAAAAACAAAAACAAAAAAACAGAGACAGAAGTGGGAAGGCTACAACAATGTTGCGATGGGGTATGTTAATGGAAGAGTTAACAACAGTTATGCCTAGATCGTGAGACCCCCCAGAAACACAAGACCCATACAAAACACACAAGGGTCTTTATTCAAGCTTAAGCTCAGGCCATCAGTCGCCCCTGACACAGCAAGTCAGAAATAGCTGTTCTGAATCCCTGGAAGGCAGAGTTTTTAAAGGGAAAAACTGCAGGTGGGGAATTCCAACCGAATTAGGTAAAACTGGGTAAGGGTTCAGCCATGAGGTGACCTTTAAGCTGATTGGTTAGAGCCACCTAGTCAAACTGCAAGACCTCTGTACAACAGCCTGCTGGGTGGAGGACCCATTAACCCATTCTGTGGTATTTATGACAACCTGTAGGGTGGAGGCCTGGTTGTAGTTACCTGCTAACACATTCTGTGGTACTCACGACAACCTGAATGGTGTAGGGCCAGGAGGTTCTTCTCCAAACCAGAAGGTGGGGGACAAGTCACTCTAAGGACAGTCAATTTAAGATTAAGAGTCTGAGAAAAAAAAAGGGAGTTAGCCTTATTATCTCCAATTTCTTCACAACTTTTAAAAATTAAAATCTAGGGGCTGGTGTAAAAGAAACTTTTATTTGCCTGGTTCAGTTGTCTGGGAGGCTTGCTGCCTCTGTCTGCTAACCTAGACTTAGTCCTGGAAGCTTCTAGACTCCATGCGATCTAATCTAGGCCTAGAGTGTTTTCAGCCTCTGAGACTTACTGCTGAAATAAGCTTACCATTTCTTGTTCTTACTGAGCTCTGGGCTGGCTGGTTCAACTCAGCTGTTCTGGCTCAAACTCCTCTCCCAGCTGACTTATTCAATCTGGCTTTTCTCTTGGCCCTGGAATTGCTTTACTTGGCCTCAAACCAACTCCAGCAATCTCTTCTAGCCTCCTACCTCCTTCTCATTCTCCAGTCTTCACCTGTGTCTAGCTTGTTCTCTCATTGCAACTTGTATCTTTATTACTGCCCTAGTAAAACTCCCTCCTTTCTCTCTGCATTGCCCCTTACATAGCTTCCCTTTCTTCTCTCTTCTCTTGAGAGTTGGGTGTATCCTAGTCTGTCAAATCCTTCACTGTTTCTGCCACTCAATTAGACATCACTTTCAAACCTGGGTTCTTCCTTCTACAAACTAACTTTACCTTCAATGTTTGGGAATAAAGGCCTGTACCACCACACCTGGACCTAAGCTTTTCTTTACCTGAAACTCTATACCAGGCTGGCCTTGAACTCAGATCTGCTTGCTTCTGTCTCTGGATTAAAGGCGTGTTTGTAGTCCAGCCAGATCACACAGACCTAGAAGGTCTTTGGGTGTGATCTCTTGCCAGAGCAGCCATATTCTGAATTAACATTCCTCTGCTAGCTGAAAAGATGGCTCAGTAAGAACACTGGTGCTCTTCTAGAGGACCTGAGTTTGATTCCCAGCACCCACATGGTGGGTGTCTGCTATTCCAGTACAGGGGACCTGATGCCCTCTTCTGGCCTCCTTGGGTGCCAGCCATGCATGTGTTGCACAGATATATATGCACACAAAATACTCATACATATAAAAAATTTTAATTAAAAAAAAATCTTAAAAGCCAACATAAGCTACATGAAAATCTATATCAAAAAATTTAAGAAACTAAAATACACCAATTAAATGTATACTGTTATTCAGCTCAAGAGAATGTGGACAGGAAACTTAAAGACTCGCTGTTAAAAATGGGAACGAACTCTTAGCCAGGCCTAGTAGCATAAGCCCGTACTTCCAGCACTTGGAAGGTAGAAGCAGGAGGCAGCCTTGGTTATGGATGGAATTTGAGACTAGCCTGGACCACTTCAAAGCAAAGACAGCAAAAGTCTTCTCGGATTAGCTCAATACTATATACTTGAGGTCATAGTAGCCTGCTCTAGATACCATAACTGGCACAGGGGTTACTACTTGAGGGAGTCTGTGATTATTCACTATCCTTCTCTGTGATGGTCAAAGAGACTCCGTTTTAGCTAGGCATCCATCTTGGTACCCACTAGCCACTTGTCTCTGACTCCAGTCCCTGGAAAATAACTCAGTGACCCCCATCCAGAAGTGTATTTCCATGACCATGTACTTGTTAGGTTATGACTAACTGCTTTTTGGCTTCTGTAACGTGCTTGTGCAGACAGTCAAGGACCATTTTGAGGTCGCTTAAACTATCTAATCTTGGCAGAGCAGGACAGCTCCTGGCTTTCTTGTGCAGACACTCAAGGTCTTCTTGTGGGTTTCTCCTTTAAAAGCCTTTCCCTCTGTCCAGCTAGAGTCCAAGGGTTGTCAGTGCATCATGCCACTGCTGTTCACTCCGTAAATAGAACTCTTCACTGAGTCGGTGACGTCTTGACAGAATGCTGACAGGTTCTGGGCGAACCTGTCTCTCTTCTTTGTCAGAAGATTCTGCTCAATGCCTTCTATCAGATTTTCAAAACACAGATGCATGGCCTGTTGTTTCTCTGGTGGTTGGCTATTGACAATGCTGTTTCTAAGGTCAGAAAAATACTTTTCATTAAGTAGTATCAAGCCAAGTAGTAGTGGAGACATTGACCCCGCTAATTCAGGGTGAACAATTGCAAGGGAGAGGGCCTGACAGATCCTAGCTCCTTCCTCCCAGGGTATGAGGGGAATGGCAAAGGTCGACTAGCTATTTCCCCAGGAAATACAGGGGTGTGCGTGCGCTCAGGAGTGGGCAGACACTGCTAGTTCCTGGGGGACTAGGTGGGAAAGAGTGGTGGGAGGAGACAGAGACATAAGCATCTGAGACTCCAGCCGCTCCTGGGGCCACCCACGCAGGGAGAACCCAGTGCCCTGCCACAGCCTGTCTTGTATAAACATGTACATTTTTTCATAACATTTTAAACAAGGTTATATTTACTCAAGTTTAAAAACAAAAACGAACAAAAAACCTTTCCCTCAACCGGTGGTGCAGGGCTGTAATCCCAGCTCTCATGGAGGCAGAAGCAGTTAGATCTCTGTGAGTTCAAGGCCAGCCTGGTCTACAAAAAGAGTTCAGGACAACCAAAGCTACAGAGAAACCCTGTCTTGAAAAAAAAAAAATGCTAAAAAAGGGTTGGAGAGATGGCTCAGAGGTTAGGAGCACTGACTGCTCTTCCAGAGGTTCTGCGTTCAATTCCTAGCAACTACATGGTTGCATCTATAATGAGATTTGGTGCCCTCTTCTGGCATGCAGGCATACATGCAGACAGAACATTGTATACATAATAAATAAATCTAAAAAACAAACAAACAAACAAAAAACCAACGCTTCCTTCATCCTCTTTCTCATGGCAATCTCAACTTTAGTGTCTTGATAGCAGCTAATCAATAAAATAAATATTTTAATTATAATTAGATTGTCTTTGTTTTTTCCCTAGGAGATAGGCAAGATCACTGACTTTCACCTAAGTATCCTCCCAAGTGGTAGCATGCACTTAGAGTCTCGAGGTTTTCCGGAGAAACTAAGCTAAAGAATAAGAATAAGGAGGGTTTCCAACAACGGAAAAGCTCTTACATATTCTGGGTAGAAAGCGCCAGAGATTGTCCAACCCGCACTCAGGAAAAAATCGTTACAACAAAGGGTGAATCTATTTGTTACTGTTGTGTCTCATCTATTTAAATATCCTAATCAAAACGTTTTATATAAAGTAAATCAGAAGGGCTAAATGTAATTACAGATCTGACTCTTGGAATTCTTCCTCCTTTCTTGGTTGTTTAAGCCCCTCCCCCCAAAAAAATCCCCACTTCAAGAACAAAGATATACTAAACTCTTGCTGCAATGTAAACTTTTTTTTTCTCTCAGGATCTGTAAGACCATTTCGGGGGTGGGTGGGGAAGACCTGTCAAATTCCAAGCACAAGTTAGCTTAAAGTGGCTCCCTATGGGCAGTCCCAGCCCAGCTGTTTCGACCGCGTGAAGATGGGCTTCGCCATGGGTTACGCTGTGGGCATGGTGACTGCTGAGGCACTGTTCGGCACCTTCTCCTGTCTCAGGATAGGAAAGCGGAGTCGGGAGCTGAGGGGCGGCATGGGAAAACCGTGATGCAGAACGCCGGCACGTTTGGCACCTTCATGGCCATCGGAATGGGCATAATCAGGGCACTGATTGCCTACGCCATCTATACGTCCCCATCCATTTCGACCCTTGGACAAGAACAAAGCTTTTTCTAGTCCAAACAAACAAACAATCAGCACTCAGGGAGGCAGAAGGAGGTGGATCACTGGGAGTTCAAAGCCAGCCTGGTCGCCAAAGCAAGTCCAAGACAACCTAGGCTGCACAGAGAAACCCTATCTCAAAACAAAACATAAAATTTATAACACCCAGGCAGGCATGCTGGCCCATGCATTTAATCCCACATCTCAGGAGGCAGAGACAGGTAGGCGTTCAAGGCCACCCTGGTCTACAAAGTGAGTCCAGGGCCCTGTTACACAGAGAAACCCTTTCTCAAAAAAAAACTGACAAACTTATAACAAAAAGGTTTTAATAGTTAAAAATCTATACAATTCTTGTTATCTGCTTTTTAGACTAAGAAGGCAACAACAGGCTTCCCAAATATTTTGGATTAGGCTGGATTTTGATACGATGATTTTTGTCCTAAAAATAAAAATTTTAATGGTGGCACATGCCCAGAGGCAGGTGGATCTTTGTGAGTTTGAGGCCAGCCTGGTCTACAAAATGAGTTCAGGACAACCAAGGCAACACAGAGAAACCCTGTCTCAAAATAATAATAATAATAATTTTTAAAAAATCAAAATTTTAGATAAACCATATGTTTAGTAAATAAAATATATTTAATAAATAAGGTTTATAAAGTCCTAAGGTCTACTCAGGTTAAAAATAATTGAGTTAAAGATACATGTCTAGTCTGTTTATCGTTACTAACTTTGTTAAGATTTACCTATTTGGATAAACTGAGTCATACAAGAAACTGTTATATAGAATTGTACGCAATAAAATAATCAGAAAAATAAGGTTCCCAGTCTTTCTATGGGTTATATTTATGTTTTTGCAAGATTCCCAGTCCCTCTATAGACTTTATTCAGGGCTTTTAAGTCTCTGACTCTTTTGCCTGCTCTTGGGACCCTTTTCCTCCTACTGGGTTGCCTTGTCCAGCCCTGGTATGAAAGTTTGTGCCTAGTCTTATTATCTTCTTATGCTGTGTTCAGTCAATAAGCCTGAGAGGCCTACCTTTTTCTGAAGGGAAACAGAGGAGGTGTTGGGGGGGGGGGTTCTGGGAGAAGTGGAGGGAAGTGAGCCTAAATTTGGGATGTGTTGTATGAGAGAAAAATAAATAAATAGAAAAAAAAAAAGAATGCTTCTCTTTATGCTGAAAACATCTACATACATCCAACCCTCTGGACAGAAGGAAGACTGTCACAAGCAAGAAGGTAGATAGACATAGTCAGTATAACAAAAGTTATATTTTATTATGCTGAGGGTCATTACAAAATGTTCACATTTAAATTTCTAACTATGGTACTAAACCTATCTCCTCAAGGCTGTCACCTGTGAGACATATCATAGCTGAAAGGTTAGGTCCAGTCTCTGACAGAAGTCTCTGAAAGAGCCAGGATCCTGAGGCATACTCTGTAGCCACAGGCCAGATCAAGATGGCATCTCTCCAGATGGGCAGAGCAGAGCACTGCTCTTTGATCTCTGCTTAAATACTGCCCAGCGAGTGTCATGGGGTTCTAGGACTATGTCTGGTTATCTTGAGTAAGTGATATCGCTGACTTCTGGTTATCAAGGGAAGCCTTGGGTGTAGAGGGGATCCTGACTGAGTTACTTTTACATGTCAAAGTCTTTTTTTTTCTATACTTATTACAAAGAGTGTTCATGTTTTTAACCCCAAATCATTTTTCGGCCCCCAAACTTTTACTTACACTTTAAGTCATGAGTCTACTCCAGCTGCTTACAGATACCTGTAAACTGCTTTCTAGAGTGAAGAGCTCTGTGTGAATTACAAACAATAATGCTAATGTATATTTAACTACCATCTTCTTTTGTAAACTTAAAAAATTCCATGTAAGCTTCAGGGAGCTGTGACCTGGATCCACCTGTCCACCTGTTACAGTTCAAACAAATTCCAGATGAGTATTCCTCTGAGGTCAGCCAACAGCCTAAGCCTATTGGCTAATCCTGAGGGTAAAATCTCTTCTCCTCCTGGTCTTAAGACTTCTCCCACCACCCCAACAACCAGAGCCTGAAAGTTTCAAATGTACAGCCAAGCTAAAGACTGTCCCTTAATCTCTTCAGCTTTACCTTCTGTCTTTAGTCTACATTTATCCCAGCAGATTTTCAATCAACTCAAGACTGCAAACTGCTCCAAACATGCCAGCCTCAGGTGGTCCTTACAAGCCCTGGACTAGCTGAAATCCTATGTAAACCAGATGCTGCTAATGAAATTTCCTACCAACTTGAGCCCCAGCTTCAGACCAGCATTACTCCAGACCAGACTACTCCAAAGATACCTGCATTTCCCTAGCCCCAGTGCAGCAAACTAGATATCCCAACCCAGCTTTTGACAGGCATTCCTGCCTTCCTTGGGCCCTTACAACAAAGTCGTAAATTCAGCTGAGAAAGAGTTACAGAAACTAAAGGCTGAGTGTTAGGGCCAAAGTTAAACTAGTTCCCCTGTACCAAAAAAAAAAAAAAAACATTTTCCCTCTCTCTGGCAAAAGGGACAAATAGCTATCTGTGTCGCTTGTTAGCATACAAAAGCTTATGCTGGCCTCCAGGCTCCTTCAGTATTACAAATACTTGTTAAAAATTAAAGAGTTACAAAAAAATTTGTTCAAGATGGCACCTGGGATCTGATTAAATGGCTTACTTGTAGAGAGAATCGAAGTGGAAGTTTCTGGTTTCCTTGGAAACTCAGTTGTGTCATGTGAATGTTTTTTTGTTTTGGTTCTAAGAGTGTGGTATGGTAATGTTCCTCCCATCTTGTGGGGGGGGGGGGGGGAACTACCCCTGTGAAAAGGCTTGTGGTGTTTGTCAGCTGGAAACTGCCTTGAGTGAGGGTTGTGGTTTTTGCTAGCTGGAAAACATCTTTGTGTGGACTCTGAGAAGGGATAAATAGAAACCCACAGACAATAAGACAATGTTTTTTTGCATCAATACACTTTGAAATAGCTAGCATCGCTTTGCTGGTTTTCAAAGAGAGAAATGCTCCAGAAACGTCCTTGCTGCTTTGGCAGAGTTCTGCCACTTTCAGCGGACTCTTGCCGTTTGGTCAGTCTTGCCATTTTTTGCCGGGTGGTACCACCTCTGTTTCTGTTGCTTGCTGTTTGCTGCTGCTGCTGTGGTTTGCTGCTTTGCTGTTTGACTGGACTACTGGTATGCTGATGACTGAGAGTGTTATATCCTCAAAGAACCCAACAACCCTAATCATCAGGAATTAGCTAAAAAAAAGATTTACAGCCCTTTTCCCTACTAAATCTCCTACCTATAGTCTGGGTTTGGAAAAGGAAGTTAAATAAATTAAGTAGATGTTTGAAAAATCTAAGCCTACAGAGGATATCTTGTGTATTGTTTAGATCCATTATCTATAGGAAAGGGTAGAATAGGAGGTGGAACATTGAGCAGGCAGAGAGGATTCTGGGATAGAGCCAGAATCTGTATGAGATCTGTATGGGAAGATGTGAGGACAGACACGTAGTACCTGAGCATAGTAACCAGCCACATGGCAGAGTGTAGATTAATATAAATGGGTTATTTTAAGTTATGAGCTAGTCAGAGAAGAGCCTACCTATATGGCCTAGGTATTTGTAGATATATTTTGAGTCTCATGAATCATTATTCCAGGAGCTTGGGGACGGAAGGAAAAAACACCACAACACTTACTTCATGGTTACTAAGTTTTACCTGGGTAAAGCAAATGGTTATTTTAAATACCATATTATAATAGTTGATCTTGGTTGCTGGGATTTTTGGCATTCCATCGACATTTGTAAACCCCCTAGTCAAGAACTTCATCACCTCACCTAGTCTCAGTCCCTGTTCAAGGATGGCTAGTATCCCTCTCATACTCCCTTTGTTAAGACACAGCTTACTCTGAGCCTGAGTATGTACAGTCGTCTGTTAACCTTTAAGGCTTTACTACAGGGTATATATTCTAGCATGTCCCCTTCTCCGAGCCTTTTGATTCCCCCTTCTCCCATCTTTCACCAACGTTCTACCACACTTACTACACTTAATATGGGTCACTGCAGTCTCCAGATTTCAAGGCAAGCATTCTATTGCTGTGCCACACATCCCCAGCCCAAATTTCTAAGAACATGCTGCAAGGATGCACAAGAGTGCAAGGATGTCTCCTGAGATCTTGATAGGGCATCTTATTACACAGGCTCTTATCCGTATAGACACTATGTCCAGTTTGGGGCTATTACTGACCTCTGCTATAGATTTGGGAGCTTGCAAATTTAGTTATTTTCTTTCCCAACTCCTGACAGTGTTATTGAGTGAAAGTTTCTCTTCTGTTCTTGTGCTACCATAGGAAAAGATTTAGGTGACACAAGAACAGCAGCAGAAGTGAAAGTTCACTGAAAGAAAGTAAAGTTCACTTCCAGAAGAGCAGTTCACTTAAAAGTCAGAAAGTCACTCAGAGTGAAGGGTGTTTTGTGGGGAGGGGTGATTTTTTTTTTTTTAGGATTTATTTTGTATGCGAATATCTGCTCATGTGCGTGCAGCTGGTCAATGAAGCCGGAAGAGACTATTGCATCCCCTGGAGCTGGCATTACAGGAAGTTGTGAGCCACTTGACATGGGTGGAGGAAACCAAACTCTGGTCCTTTTCAAGAGCAACAAGTGCTCCTGTAACCACTGAGCCATGTCTTTGTTTTAAATTTTTATTTATTACTGTGTACATGTGTGATATAGGTGGACAGTGTTTATACCATGGCACAAGATGGAGGTTATAGGACAGCTATATACAATTGGTTTTTCTCCTTCTGCCATTACATAGTGTAAGGCAATAGGTCCGAGCTCACTTCCAGATTCAAAAACTCACCAATCCCTGGGTTTGTCCCAAGCTCAGGACTTGAAATCTCACCAATACCTACCCTGGAAAGCTCTGCACCCAAGAAGCTCTATATAAAGCCTGCCTCCAGCTCAGTCCCGTGCTTTTTCTCACCCAAAGCACCCATCCTCTTGTGTCTCTCCCAGTAAGTCTTTCATGTGAGGTTTGTTGTGCCGTATGACTGTATGGTAGTCTTGGGTCCAAACTGCCAGGATACCTTTCCCTTCAGAGCTGCAATACTTCTATTAGGGAAATCTTTCCCCTGAGAGCTGCAACACTTATATTGGTGCCATGAGTGGAATAGGTTCTCCTGGTGTCGGCACCCCCCTTGGGGTCTAAGCTGCACCGGCACTCTATCCCTCATCTCCAGCCCACCCCCACAAGACTCACCTCCCAGCTCCCGACTGCTCAGCACCTCATCCACTAGTGAAAATTAGGTAAGTTTCCCTTTGGTCAGTGTAAACACTTTTCTGAGGCTGAGGAATGACCACTGAGTTCCGGACCTTCAACTTGGCAATGGTTCCCCTTCACCCTGTACCCAACCCCATACTCTCCTCTCCATCATCTCCTCAAAGACCCCCCATTTCTCTGTCCTAGACATCAAGGATGCCTTCTTTTCTATTCCTCTGGACCCCAGTCACAAAATATCCTTTACCTGGACACTCACTTCTCTACCCAATTCACCTGGACAGTCCTACCCCAAGAGTTCTGGGACAGCTCATATCTATTTGGCCAGGCTCTAGCCTCTGACTCACTCTCTCGTCCTGAATCCAAGCTCATACAATACTTAGATGATCCTCTCCTTTGACGTTTGTCCCTGCAAATTAGCCAAGCAGACACCTCTTTTTTTATTAAACTTTCTGATTGGTCAGGGATATAGAGTTTCACCTTCCAACTTTCCGCTCCTCAGGTAACTACCTGGGGCTAGCTATTATTCCAACTCACAAGGCCAATTACCCTAGAAAGGAAATATTTAATCTAGTTGCTTTCAGTCCCTATTGTGAAGAACAAATTCTATCCTTCCTGAGGATGGCTGGCTTCTTAATCTCTTGGATTCTCTCTCTCTCTCTCTCTCTCTCTCTCTCTCTCTCTCTCTGTGTGTGTGTGTGTGTGTGTGTGTGTGTGTGTGTGTAGCCAGGTTTGATCATCTAGACACAGATGCTGGGCTTGAAGGAATGAAGCTGGACAGGTGGGTTAGCAGGATTTTGGTCAGGTGCCAGGGAGAAACAGCCTTCTCTGAGATGGTTCTCAGTTAAACAGCTCTCCTTTTTTGGGGGCATAGTTAGGTGCAGCAGCACACACCTGTGATCCCAGCACTCAAGGAAGCAGAGGCAGGCAGATCTCTATGAGTTCAAAGCCAGTCTACAAAGCGAGTCCAGGATAGCCAAGACTACACAGAGAAACCCTGTCTCAAAAAACAAACAAACAAAAAAGTATTGGGGGCTTAAGGGCTACCTTGGGAAAGTGGGTAAGGGTTTTCAGGGTATGTACATCATTGGCTAGAGCTGAGGTGATGGGAATGGTTCATTTGCATGAAGAGGAATTGTAAGTGCTAGATGGACATGTCTTGAAACTTGGCCACCAATGTACATGACTACCTCAATGGTGGCAGAGGTAGGGGTCACAAGCCTACGTGTGCTGGGACATGCAGGCCCAGAACAGGTCTCAAGATGGGATTTTCAGGGTTTGGACACGTCTTGGTCTCACTCTTGCTCCAGGCCAGTTTCCCCCAGCCCCACAGCTCACTGGCCCCATATCTCTCTTCTTGCCTGGCTTTTATATAAGGCAGCTCTTGGCCCCACACACAGCCCCTCCTCCCGCCCATTGCTAAGCCCTTTAGTAAGCTTCAACAAGCACTCCCCTACATCTTCTGGACGGAACTCACCCCTTCTCTGTGTTACAGAAAAGAAGAGATATGCCCTTGTGGTCCTGGGTTATCAACTAGGGTCTTCCCTTGCACATACATTACATATTTTATATTTAAAAAAATAGACCATCCTATCCAAAAACAGGCTCCTTGTCTGCATGCTCTGGCTAGAGATGAACTTCTTATACTCAAAATAAAAAAGGTTAGCCTTTGGGTCACCCACTATAGTCTTTTCTTTTCACCAGCTCTCCTAATTTCTAGCATTCAGAGTGTCCAAACGCTACTCCCTTCCCAAGACCTCTCTCTTCAGGTAAGGTTCACAGAAGATGTCACACTTGCCTTTCAGCTATGCCCATGTCTCAAGATTTCAAACTGGCTCAGGTTACTGATCTGACTCTCAAGGTGTGTACAAATCATTCATTTCTGATGGCTTCTGCCATCCATCATATTTAGTTCAAAATTCTAGAGTCTGCCTTACCAGCTGCCCCTTCCCTCCACCTCCTTAACTATCTGTGTCTCCTCACCTACTCAGTAAGTGTCCTCTTTCTGGCTCCTAGAGTCTTCAACGCCATGTGGGCCCCGCCATATAGGCAACTCTGTAGTTATTAAGACAATTGTCTTAATTGCTTCTGTCCCTCCATTGGCACAAACCTCCCTGCTTTCTTGCTTTCTCTCTCTAGAAGCTGCCTGCTAAGCATCTCAGCTTTCTTATGTCTCTCAGCTCTATCCTCAAACTCTCACAGCTTCTGTATGTGCTCCTGGGCTTCGCTCTTGCCTCTCAGCTCCCACTTGGCGCTTATAGAAACTCCCTGTACAGGAATTATTTTGCAACCCTTCCTTTCTTCCTCTATGGATTCAGAGCTTATTAAAGCCTCCCTCTGTTACTACAAACAGCTTGGCCTCAGTATAGTTCAATGGCCAAAACTGGCATCCTCAATTTTCTTTTCTTTTCTTTTCTTTTTTTTAGGAGGGTGGGGGTGGAAGTGGTTCGAGACAGAGTTCCTCTGTGTAGGCATGGCTGTCCTGGAGCTCACTCTGTAGACCAGGCTGTCCTCAAACTTCAGAGATCTGCCTGCCTCTGCTTACTTAGTGCTGGCATTAAAGGCGTGCGCCGCCACGGCCCAGCAGCATGCTAGCTTTTTCAATGGTGGCGATGTCTGCCACTGTACAGAGAAACGATCCAGAAATCCTTTATATTTAAACTTGCTTTCTCCTCCTCTCCTTCTTCCTATATATTCCTGTCCAGAGTAACTCTCTCATATAGAAGTTAAATGTTCAAGAGACCCCTACCTCTAACTAACGGCTGACTGCTCTGAGCCAAGCATCATGACCATCCCCATCTCTCCCACAACCCTCTCTTTGGTATTGCAGACTGCTTTAACTCCTCAGGGACACACTGGATTCCTCAGACTGTACTAATGCCCTGATCCTGCTCACCACCACACAGCCCCTGGGCCTGAATGTGCCTCAACCCACATGCACTCAAGTTTTCGGCTGCCTACCCACTAGGTGGTCTGGGGCCTGTTCCCTGGTGTTTTTGTTTTGTTTTGTTTTGTTTTTCCAAAACTAGAGGCAGTACCTGATGAAGAACCCTTGCCGGCTCCCATCATGGAGTTTATAGTAGCACGCATGACACATGAGTGGTTCAGGTCCTACCCTGTCTTGCGGTCCTGGGTATAACTGCTGACATTGCCACTAGAAGAGCAGAAGTAATTGCTTCCCCAACTACCTACTATCAGTTTTCCTCTCTGTTCACCCAGCTCCTCCAGTGGGTGCCTCAGACCATCCTCAGCCGCCGGGGCCAAACAGACTCACTGTCCGCTGTGGTACTACAAAATAGGTGAGGATTGGACTTTCTAACAATGGAGAAACGTAGTCTTTGCCTCTTCCTCAGGGAGAAATGTTGCTTGTACGTCTACCAGTCAGGTACAGTAGCAGATACGATCTGACAATCCTAGGTGGATCTCCAAAAAGTAAGGAGCAGCGGATTGTTGACAACCCAGTACGGAATAGCCTGCTCTTTTTTTTTTTAATTACATTTTTATTTTTTTATATTAAGTACAGTTTATTCACTTGGCCACTACCTTTCTTAACCCCCTTTCTCCTTCTTTTCCTCGTTCTACTAAATGCACCATGCTATAAATTTATTTAACAGATCCAAAAGATCTCTAACTAGACTATTACTTAGTTGCTCTTACAGATTGTTGGCCCCCAGCCACAGAGCCAGGGGCCTATAATTCCTGATTATGCTTTGGTGGTGAAGGTCAACCTTGCCCCATGGTCCTCCATGCCCCATACAGCAGGACGTAGTTTAATGATAACATTGCCCAAGCTTCTGACTCCTCATTGTTTATTAATAATAAACAAAAAGAAAGGGGAGAATGTAGGGTAAAAAGCCCAAGCTTATTTCTTGGTTTTGAAAACCCCTCCAATCCCTGAGCTATAGCACAGGTTTTTGTTTTGTTTGTTAACAGTTTTGTTTATTTATTTTATTTTTATTTTATGTGCTTTGTCTGCATGTACGCCTGCAGGCCAGAAGAGGGCATCAGATCCTAGTACAGGATGGTTGTGAGCCACCATGTGGTTGCTGGGAATCAAACTCAGAACCTCTGGAAGAACAGACAGTGCTCTTAACTGCTGAGCCATCTCCCCAGCCCTGTAGTGCACATTTTTTAAAGTATATTTTATTTGGGGTTCCTTAAAGCCTCTCCCTTCCAACCCCCCAACCTTAGGTAGGAGAGAGAAGGTCAGTGGGGAAGTGGGCCTCAGACCCTTTTACTTCTCCTGGCTCTTTAGGATAGATAGGTTCTTTCAGGGTTCTACCAATCTCCATTAACAGCAAACGCAGCCAGCAGTCTCCTCCAAGCTGCTGCTCCCAAAGCTTCTCTCTCTGTCTGTCTGCTCCAAACTGCCACACAGTCCATTTCTGCTTTCTCCAAACCGCAACACGCCACACACCAACACCACATGCCATACTTTCTCATGCTGGGCGCTAATGTTCATAGCCTCAGAGCCCTAGACCACGCCCATCTCCATGCCCCAAAAGGCAGGCCAGTTTTTTACCAGCTGTCAAAGGCCACCCCCAGCCTGTGGACAAACTAAAGCCCAACTAAAATCCCACACTTGGGATTAAAACAAAAACGAATTTACATAACAAAGAAACAAAAACTTCTATTATCCTGAACTCCAAAACCCATCAATCCCTGGAATTGTCCCAAGCTCAGGGCTTGAAATTGCACCAGTCCTCACTGTGGAAATCTCCACCCTGGAGAACTCCACCCCCAAGAGACCCTATGTAAAACCTTCCTTTCTCTTATTTTTCTGCTGCTTCTCGCCCAAGCAGCTTGTGTCTCTCCCAATAAATCACTTGTGTGAGGCTTGTTTTGTGGTATGATTTTGTGGTATCCCTTGGCTCTTGAAAGCCAGGATGCATTTCCCTTCAGAGCTGCAACACTTCCATTGGGAAAACCTTTCCCCCAAAAGCTGTAACACTTAAAGCCCTCCCCATCTCCCACATTTTAAAACTTTTTTTTTATAAGTGGGTGATTTTCCCAGATGTATATCTTGTACCACTTGCATGTACTACCTGAAGAGTCCAGAAAGGGTGTCAGATTTTCTGGGGCTGAAGTTACGCAGCCATGTGGGAACTAGAAATTGAACCAGGGTCCTCTAGAAGAGGAGCTGGTGCTCTTAGCCATTGAGCAATCTTCCCCTGGCTGGCTGGTTTAGTATTGTATAAGTGTGTGTGTGTGTGTGTGTGTGTGTGTGTGTGTGTGTGTGTGTGTGTGTGTGTTGAGTGTGAGTTTGTGAGTAGTGTGTGTGTGTGTGTGTGTGTGTGTGTGTTGAGTGTGAGTTTGTGAGTACAGAGCCTCTGAAGTCCAGAAGACAGTGTCAGATCCCTGTTCTACCTGGGTCATGAGAACAGAACTTATGTCCTCTGTAAGAACAGTAGGTGCTCAAACAGGCAGGGTGGCTGATAACTTTAATCCTAGAACTCTGAGGTCCAGGCAGATCTCTGAGTCTGAGGGCAGCCTGGTCCACAGACAGACAGACAGACAACAAATAAAAACAGTAGATGGTCTTAACTACTGAACTATCTCTCCAGCCCTGTTTTGGCTTTTGAGACAGGCTTAGCCCAAGCTGTTCTTAAACTCCCTATGTGGCCAAGGCTAAAGGCTCTTGTATTTATTGTTACAGAGGCACTAGGCAGCTCCTGTGCAAGCAGCTAAAACATCCTTATCTTTGAAAGCCACAGCTGTAAAATGTTTTACATGACCCCTGTACCATCCAGCTTCCAGTTCTAAATGTAAAATATGTAAGTGGAGGTTTAACCTCTTCTTTTTCCAATACTCAGCTATTCATGCCAGGCTTACTACACCATAATAGTACGTTTAGGATAGATCTTTCGTCTTCTCTGAGTTGTCCTTTTCCTTTTTACAAGTACACACAGGACTTTCTTGGCTAAGCACTTAATGACTTCATCCCAGTTGTTGGTCTGGTGTTCAGGAGGGAAAGTAAAGGAAGTTTCAGAATGGGACACTTGTCTTATGAGGCAGAGGATTCTGCATCTTCACACAAAGGACAACACAACAAAAGATTTTCACAAAGAAGATTAGCCCACCCTTGTTAGCCCAGAGTTGGGGGCCTCAGTTGTTCAGGCCCTTTTCCAGGATGACAATCCTTCCCAGTTCAGGCAATTTTGTGTAATAGATATGCAGAAGCCGAATATGTCCCCACC
The DNA here is from genome assembly GCF_907164565.1 of Psammomys obesus. Classification (NCBI taxonomy): domain Eukaryota; kingdom Metazoa; phylum Chordata; class Mammalia; order Rodentia; family Muridae; genus Psammomys; species Psammomys obesus. The sequence goes on along the minus strand of NW_026593286.1, from coordinate 34,574,408 downwards.
CTGAAGCTATGCTACTCAAGTCCCAGACCTCATCATCAGCTTCTTCTGGTCTTCAGTGAAGGAAATGAAACACTATTTCCACACTGCCAAGGATGCCCTCTAGCTTTTCCACGTGAGCATTAATTAGTGATCAGTCACCTCCAACCTTTTGAGCCTTTCTCCAGGATCACAGAGATACTGTGTCTTGAACAAAATGACAATAAAAAACATAAACACAAGACAGGGTGTGTGGTTTCAGAGGGATGACATGTGAGGTTGTCCTTTGGCCTCTACAGGCAACATTCATATGTACATGTCCACACCCATAAAACAAAACCAATAAAAACAAGCTTGACCTAACCCTCTTATTAGTTATTGCTCAATTGCTGTGAAGAGACACCATGACCAAAATTTATAGTTTCAGAAGTTTAGTCCATGTCCGTTATGGCAGGGAACACAGCAGCAAGTAGGCATGGCATGTGAACAGAAGCTATAGAGCTTATTACATCTTAAATCCAAAAGTTACAGGCAGAGAGAGGGGAAGGGAGAGAGAGGAAGACGAAAAGTATACAGAGAGAGAAGGAAGGAAAGCACTAACTGGAATGACATGGGCTTTTGAAACCATCGCAAAGTGAAGATCCAACGAGAAGGCCACACCCCTTAGCCCTTATCAAATACTTCCACCAACCGTGGACCAAGCATTCAAACATACTGTGACTATGGGGTCCATTCTCCTTCAAACCACCACACCTGGCTTCTTGCCTCTTCTTTTATCACGTGACCTCTCTTTACATGTGCAAGCGTCTCCACCCACATGCCAGCCATCAGGAGGGAAACAAACAAAAAACCTCTTGCCTTTATAAATTACCTTAGTCTCAAATGTTATTATTTTGGGAGAAAGGGACAGGATACACGTGAGACAAACACTTTACTATTGAATTCAATCCCCAGTCCAGGTATTCTGTTGTGACAACACAAACACATAAACTTGGTAATGTAACACTGAGTCAGTCTTAACAGGACAAAGAGGAGTTAAGGAATAGAGATGGGGAGAGCATGGAAAAAGGACCTCCTGGGAAAAGAGTAAAAGCTATTTTTGTTTATTTTCTGTCTATTTGTGTACACATGCACCTGAGTGTGGTGGTATATCGGTATATATTCAGTGTCACTTTCTCAGAGGCCCACCTGAGCACCCTATATGAAAAATCAGAGCCAGGTGTGGTGGTGCCACCCTTAATCCCAGCTCTCAAGGAGGCAGGGGCAGGTGGATCACTGAGAGTTTGAGGCCAGCCTGGTCTCAACAGTGGGTCCAAGACAGCCAAGGCTACACAGAGAAACCCTGTGTCAAAAAAACAAACAACAACAAGAACAAATCAGTTTTCTCTAGTCCCAGCTACTTAATAGGCTAATACAAGAGGATGCTCTGAGCCCAAGAGTTCAAAGCCAGTCTGGGCAAGAGTGAGGCTCTATATAAAACAGAATAAACAAAACCAGCAACCCACCTTACTCTTCTCTTTCCTTCTTACCCTTTATTTATTTAATAGCTTTCTGAGACAGGGTTTCTCTGTGTAGCCTTGGTATCCTGGAACTCCCTTTGTAGACCAGGCTGGCCTCCAACTCACAGAGATCTGCCTGCCTCTTCTTCCCGAGTGCTGGGATTGCCCACCACCACCACCGGCCTTAATTTTTCCTTTTAAAGCTTTTAAGAACTCAGCGCATGTGTGAACATGAGTTGTGAAGGTCAGGATAACTTTGGGGGGTTCATTATTTTCCTTCCACCATGTGGGTCCTTCGAACCAAACTCAGATTGTCAGGCTTAGTCAAAAGCACCTTCATCTTGAGAACCCTTCCAGTCCGTGTGTGTGTGTGTGTGTGTGTGTGTGTGTGTGGCGGGGAGTGTCAGTGCCTGCAGAGGGCAGGAAAGGTTGACAGACACCATCCTGGAGCTGACATGACTGGTTGTTGTGAGCCACCTAATATGGATACAGAGAATGGAACTGGTGTCTCCTGAATTAGCAGCAAGTGTTCTTTTTTATTATTATTAAATTTTTATTTTTTTATATTAATTATAGTTTATTCATTTTGTATCCCCACTGTAGCCTCCCTCCTTCATTCCCTCACAATCCCACCCTCCCTCATCTCCTTTCATGCCCCTCTCCAAGTCCACTGATAGGGGAGATCCTCCTCACCTTCCATCTGACCCTAGCTTGTCAGGTCTCATCAGGACTGGCTGCATTGTCCTCCTCTGTGGCCTGGTAAGACTGCTACCCCACTCAGGGGGAGGTGATCAAAGAGCCAGCCACTGAGTTCATGTCAGAGACAGCCCTTGTTCTCCTTACAAGGGTACCCATTTGGGCACTGAGCTGTCATGGGCTACACCTGAGCAGGGGTCTAGGTTATCTTGGTCATATCCATGAATGGTCCTTGGTTGGAGTATCAGTCTCAGAAAAGACCCCTGCGCCCAAATTTTTTGGTTCTGTTGCTCTCCTTGTGGAACTCCTCTTCTCTCCAGGTCTTACTATCTCCCCCTTCTTTCATAAGATTCCCTGCATTCTGTCTAAAGTTTGGTTATGAGTCTCAGCATCTACTTTGATACATTGCTGGGTGGAGTCTTTCAGAGTCCCTCTGTGTTAGGCTCCTGTCCTGTTTCCTGTTTTCTCCTTCTTCCAATGTCCATCACGTATTGTATTGTCTTTCTGAGTGAGGAATGATCATCTTTCCCAGGGTCCTCCTTGCTTAGCTTCTTTAGCTGTACAGATTTTATTAGGTTTATCCTATATATGTCTAATATCCACTTATAAGTGAGTATATACCATATGAGATTTCATACCATATGAGATTTCACCTTACACCCATCAGAATGGCTAAGATAAAAAACTCAAATGACAATACATGCTGGAGAGGATGTGGAGAAAGGGGAACCCTCCTCCATTGCTGGCAGGAATGTAAACTTGTATAAGCACTTTGGAAATCAGTCTGGCGCTTCCTCCAGCTATACCACTCCTAGGCATATATCCAAAATATATTCAAGTACACAACAAGGACATTTGCTCAACCATGTTCATAGCAGCTTTATTTGTAGTAGCTAGAACCTGGAAACAACCCAGATGTCCCTCAATGGAGGAATGGGTACAGAAATTGTGGCACATTTACACAATGGAATATTACTCAGCAATTAAAAACAAGGAAATCATGAAATTTGCAGGCAAATGGTGGGACCTAGAAATGATCGTCCTGAGTGAGGTATCCCAGAAGCAGCAAGTGTTCTTAATTGCTGAGCTATCTTTCCAGTTTCATCATTTCACTTGAAATGTTTTTGAGAAAGATCTCACTGTGTAGTTAAACCTAGCTTGGAGTACCTTTTCTTCCAGTATCTCTAGTGCCGTCTACAGGCATAAGACATCATACCCTACTCCTTATTTTTTTTTATTCTACATGATATGAAATTATCTGATATTGCATTATACATCAATTCCCTCTTCCCCTTTGGAATATAAGCTCTGTGAGGAGACAGACTTATTTACTTCTCCAGCAGCTAGCAAGTTTTTCAAAGTATGTATTACTTATGTTTAACCAGCAATCACGTTTATTCCCTCAAAAGTATGTTGACCAAATGGAGGCAAGCCACATTGGTAGAATCTGCTGTGCAAACCTGAAGATACAAATTGGATTCCTGGAACCCACAGAAAGATGGAAGGAGAAAAATGACTTCATAATTGTCCTTTGACCGCAAGATGAAAGGAGAAAAATGACTTCATAATTGTCCTTTGACCTCTATGCGCTAGACATTTCACACACCAGTCACAAAACAGTCACACAGTAATAAAACACAATGATTCAATATTTTAAAACTATTAGAGCCAGCAAGATGGCCAAGTGCTTAAAAATACTTGCCATGCAAGCCTGTTAAGTGAGTTCTATCCCTCAGGCCCACAAGGAAAGAGAATTGACTGACCTTCACACGTGTTTGTTATGTGTGCCGCCCCTCCCCTATAAATAAATACAGTATTTTCCAGGTGTGTTAAAATACTAAGTACTGCTACCCTACCTTTATGAGAGGCAAGGGACTACAGAGGTTAAACAAATAGGAAGTCAGGATCTCTCCAGTCCCGAAATGTGGCAAAGTTGCTGCACTGCATGGAATGAAGGAATCCTAGGTCATAAAACTAACACCAAACCAAAAGTTAGCCACGTAAGAAGAAGGCAGCTAGAATTGCCAGGTGCCTGGGCCTGTTCCGGGACGGCGTGACCCAGAGTCGCCCTCGAAACAACCCCTCAGGGTCAGCACAGCTGGTACTGTTTTTTAGGTTGTCATTACCTACGAAGAGCCGCCAGGCTTGGCAGCGTGGGCGAGTACGTGCCGGGCCAGCATTGGGGAAGGTGGGGTGGTGGTGAAGTTACATAATTAGCCAGCTCTCGGGCTTTCCTCCCGCGGCAGGGCGGGCCTCACGAGCAGAGCCTCGAGACTCGCCCCGAAAAAGCTCTGGGAAAAAACCCGGACGGTGGGTGAACCCAGGAGCTCGTCACGAAGATTACATAAGCGCGCAGGCGCGTGGCAGGAGCCGCCGAGTGCCATGGAGACCCGCGCCCCTCTGATTGGCCGGCGGGAGGCGGCCGTGGACGCGTGCGTCAGCTTGGCGTCAATCAGACGTCATGGGGTGGGAGGGAGGGAGTAGTAGGGGGCGTGGCCTGTTGCCCAAAGCGACCGCGGATTGGCTGGCAGGCGCAGGCTCCCTCGCCGGGGCTGGCCCGAGGGCGGCGCCTGCGGCCCGGTGCCGGCGTTGGCTACCGGCTTCACGGAGATGATCATGGCAGCTCGAACCGGTCAGAGGGCCCTGGCGAGGGTGGCATCGGGGTGCCGTCCGAAGTCGACCACCGTGACGGAAGTCCCGGCGCGGGGCCCTGCACGCAGCGTCAGGTAGCGAGCGGAGGTCTTCCGGGCGGCGGGCGGGGTGGGCCCTGAGAGCTGGGCGCGGCGCTCGGCGGGCCGGCCTGCGCGCACCTCGTACTTTCGGGGTGAGTCAGCGACGAGGCGGCCGTGGGAGCCCCTGGGAAGCCGCCGGCTCCCGCCCTTCCGGCTTCCTCCCGGTGGCCCGGAAAGCTTAGCTGCGCCCGACGGCTGCCGGCCCCCGGGGCCGTGGGAGTGCGTTGTCCCGACGGTGAACCGTCTGGCCGACGCCTTCTCACTGGCTGCGGAGTTCTTTGACCCCGGCCGCTCAGCGCTTGCGGAGTGAACCGCAGCCATCAAAGAGGACCTGTTGTGTTGTGGTTTTTTTTTTTTTTTTTTTTTCACTCCACCGTGAACTGAGAGCTTCAGTAACCTTAAAGATGGCCGTGGCTTCGGTTTTCCTCCGCCCACGTAGGGGGTTGAGTGAGGGTGGACATAAACGCATAGACCTGAAGGGCACTGTAAGTTTACTAGGTGGTTTTCTGTTACGAATAATACTGTGATAAAGTAGTCTCACGAAGTAAAATGTGTGGTGGCTCACACATGTAATCTTCGCAGTAAGGCTGAGGTAGGAGGATCGCCTGAGCCACGAAGTAAACCCCCGTCTCAAGACCGAGAAGCAAAGTTAGTGTTTGAAATGAACCCATGTGTACACATTATGGAGGAGAAAGCAGAAATCCTGCTGAGCTCCAGAACAGTTCAGTTGAATGAAGATTTTTGAAATGTCAGCAAAGAGGCCAAGCCTGGTGTTTGGAGGCCAGCCTGGTCTGTATAGCTAATTGCAGATCAGTCGGAGCTACGGAGCTACAGCTACGTGGTGAGATCTATCTCAAAAACAAAGTATCAGCCATGCCCCACCTCCAAATCCCACACAGACATGTGAAATCAGATAGTTTATCCTCAAAAGTCAGCTTTCCAAGCAAGACGTGACCTCACCGTACTGCTTATATTACTGAGTAAATGCTGATTTGTTATTTAATGATCCAGGGCTTGCTCTCAGGAAGTCTAGACCAGACTGGGAAATAGCAAGAGACTGGATCTCAAAAGAGAAAAAAACAACCCAAAATGGCAACACAAATGTCTCCTGAATATATAAAGGTGTTAACATTACCTTGTGTTCTGACCTTTATTGTAATAGGTTATTTGAAAGAGTAGTTTTGGAATATTAGTGATAAAAAGTGTGTGGGGTATGCTCCAGTATTCATTTATTGGTTTAACTGTGTATGAGTTGCGGATCAACTCTTTTGGGGCAGGTAAAGGGGAGAGGTGCTGGAGCTAACCCAGGGCCATGTACATGCTAACCAGCTCTACCATTGAGCTCTGTACCCCTGACCCTTAACAGTGTGTGAAGTAGATATGTTGTCCGGGGAACTGTAACCAAAACAGGCAAATTGATCAGGAAATCTGTTAATTTGTTTTAAACATACACAGTTATTTTAGGAGTATGAGCAGTGTTAGGTAAGGGTATCTTGGCTTAAAGAACCAATGTGTGAATTTATTATAAAACCTGGTACTGTAAATTTCCTACTCAACTTGCTCTAAGTTCTTCTCTTTAAGAATAGGCATCTTAGTAGGGGTGTGTGTGTGTGTGTGTGTGTGTGTGTGTGTGTGTGTGTGTGTTCTGGCAGGAATTCTGGACCTTGTGATGGTAGGCAAGTGTTCTATCTGTGAGCAACTTTTTTTTTTTTTTTTTTTTTTTTTTTTGAGAGACAGGGTCACATGGTGTAGCCCTGGCTGGCCTGGAACTTGCTGTGTAAACCTGGCAGGCCTATACGTGGCAGAGATCACCTGCTTCAGCCGCCTGAGTCTTGGGATTAAAGGCCGCCTGAGTCTTGGGATTAAAGGCAGGTATGCCATCGTACACGGCCTGGTGCTGAAGAGGCAGTTCTTGGATACCCAGCATCCACATTGGAAGTCTCTAGTTCCAGGAGATCCAAGACCTCTGGCCTTCTCAGTCACCAGTGCATAATTTAAAATAATTAATATGCATGTAATTAAAATATTTGTTTGTCTGTTTTGTTTTTTTTCAAGACAGGTTTCTTTCTGTACCCTTGGCTGTCCTGGAACTAGCTCTTGTAGCCCAGGCTGGCTTTGAACTCAGAGATATCCACTTGTCTCTGCCTACCAAGTGCTGGAATTAAAGGTATATAATTAAAAATAATTTTTTTTTAATTTAAAAAAATTTAAATTTAAAAATCTTTTTAAAGTATATTATTAAGGTTGGTGATGTATGTGTGTACTCCAGCACCAGAGGAGACTGACACACAGGCTATCAAGCTCAAGCCTAGCCTTGTCTACACAGAGTGGCATCCTGTCTCAGAAGCAAAAGCAAACAAGAAAAGAGACAGGAGGAAAAGGAATATGGATATCTGCTACTTTAAGGCCAGCCTGGTCTACAGAGCGAGTTCCAGGCTAGCTAGGACTGCATAGAAAAAACGAACAACTTGGAATTTTGCATACTAGTTTGGTTTGGGTTTTTGGTTTTGGTTTTGGCCACAAACTGATTTGGTACAGATTTTCAGTTACTTTTGAAAATTCTCATTGTCAACATTTTGCTTATCTAGTTTGGGTTTTGTTTGTTTTGGTTTTTCTCTTAGAGACAGGGTCTTTCAGAACTCACTCTGTAGAGCAGGCTGGCTTGAACTCACAGCGATCCACCTGCCTCTGCCAAGTGTACCAAGGCTTTGTCAACTTTTTATTACTGTATGTGTTACTGTGGATGTACAGGTACAGATTATGGTGTGGTATGTATTGGGTGGGTCATAGGGCAACTTTAGGGAGTCTGCTCTTCCACTGTTCGGTCCTTGGGATGGAACTCAGGTCATCAGGCTTGGTGACCTTTAGCTGCTGAGATGTCTGTATAGCTCCCAAATAAAAGAGGCTGGAAGTGGCTTTCATTTTAGATACTTTATGCACATGAGTACTCTGCCTGCGTGCAGAAGAGGGAGGGCATCAGATACCTTTATAGATAGTTCTGAGCCACCATATGCTTGCTGGGAATTGAACTCGGGACCTTTGGAAGAACAGCTGATCTTAACAGCTGAGCCATCTCTCCAGCTCTCCATCCTTCGTAAAGATTGGGTTTCATGCATCTCAATCTGGCCTCACATTTACTCTCTTGCTGAGAATGAGCTTGAATTTATGGTCCTCTTGTTTGCACCTGAGAGCTGGGATTATACACTTTCATTATTAAAAATATCATTCTCTACTTTTATATATCTCTGGGGACTGAACCCAGGGCAAGGCAAAAATTGTCAGCCAAGCTAGAGCCGCAGCCCAGACCGTGAACTCCTTTTTTGTCATTTACTTACTTGGTTTGTGTTTGTGTGGGTGGGTGCAGATGTCTGAACATGCACTGCACTTGTGTGGGGGTCAGAGAACAACTTGAGAGACTCGGTTGTCTTCTCTCAGCGCATGTGTATTGCTGGGCTCTCTCGGATGCCCTTGAGGTTTAAGTAGTAAAGAGATAGAGACTTCTGTATAGTTTTAAAGTGGTTGACCTCTTGCTGGGGCAGTCTCTCAGCTCACTATCTAAACTTATCGTGACTTCTCCACCATTCTGTCTTTCTGCATGTCTCCCTTCTGCTCTCTTCTATGTCACTGAGTCTCAGCCATCACTGCCTGCCAAAAGTCCCACCCCTGTACTTCATGCCCCAACCCTGGCTCTCAGCTCTTTATTACACACACACACACACACAAAAAAAAACATTCCAGTTTGAATCAGTGAAATCCATCTCTTATGGGTCGACCTTTGGCAGGTGAGGAATAACAAACATTTACAAATAGAAAACCAGTGACAGGCCATAGAAATGACAATTCCAAAATCCTGATAGCACTTAGCTCTCTGTGGCACAGAGTTAACAATTGAGAATACAGGGTCACACCTCAGTGTGAGGGAAGGTCAGCTCAACGTGTAGGTTCTGGACATAAAACTCAGGTCCTCGGGCTTGGCAGCAAGCCCACTTTATGTGGTCATAGGATAAAATCTGGGGCCTTGCCCATTCTATCGACTGAGCGACAGATCCAGCCTTCCAACAATTCTTTGACAACTTCATGCATGTATGTAATGAATTTGCCTCTTTGTGTGTGTGTTCATATATGAGTTTTGTCTACATGTGTTCATGCTTTCATATGTGCACTTGCTGAGGTGTACATGTGTGTACACATGACTCTGGAGGCTTGGGGTTAGGAGTATTCCTTGGTTAATCACTACATCTCTTGAGGCAGGTCGTTCAGCAGAACAGAGAGCTGACTCATATGCCTAGTCTGGCAGCCCAGTTTGTCCATCTGAGCTGGAATTCTAGGTAGGCTACCACATACCCAGTCTGCATCCATACGTCTTTAGGGGATCTGAACTATCCAGTGCTTTAACTAGTGAGCCATCTCCCTACCCACTCTCTTTTTCTGCGTGAGCTTGGATGGGAGGCTATTTATAGAGAGGATGGGCAACTTATCATCCCAGCAAACAACTGTCAGTAGTCCTTTGAGGAATGGAACCTCATGAAGACTTTCCCTGTCCATGATGGAATGTTGAAAGGCCCAATCATTTTTTAAAGATTTGTTTATTTATGTATATAAGTGCTCTGTGTGTTTTCACACCAGAAGAGGGCATCATTTCCCAGTATAGATGGTTGGGAGCCACCATTGTGTTCCCAATGGTTGCTGGGAACACAGGACCTCTGGAAGAGCAGCTAGTGCTCTAACCACTTAGCCTTCAGCCCCTCAACCTTTTTTTAGGGCAGTTACTTTCTGATCATGTGTGTACCTCCCTGAGTTTATGTACACAGTATGTGTACAGGTGCCCATGGAGGCCGGAGGGTGTTAGGAACTGGAGTAAAAGGTGCTCGTGAGCTGCCTGGTGTGGGTGCTAGGAACCCATCCTGAGTCCTCTGCCACAGCAGTACACACTCTAACTGTGGATCCCCTGAAGGGTCTAATCTTGTGCAGGGAACCATAGCTGTTGGTGAGTGTGGCATCCATCTCTTGTCCAGCAGACATTTTGTGGCGTCCTGCTCCATCCTTCAGTTTTTAGATTGTTTACTACCCCTTCTGCTATGTTCGCTGAGCCTCGGAGCGGGGTCCCATTTAGGGTGAGCGCCCAGTAGTCACTTACTCTCAGCACTTTAACTGGCTATGAGTTTCTGTATACACTTCCACCCACTTGTAGAAAGAAACTTGTCTCACAGGCTGAATGCAGCAGTAATTAGAAGCATAAGTAAAAAGCCTAAGTAATTCGAAAACAGTTTGACAACATTTAGCAAAACAACAGTCATAAGTTCCGTGCTGAGGCCTGTTATCTCCCAGATTCACAGTACCAGGCATGGGTTTCTTCCTGTGGAACAGGCCTCCAATCCAACCAGAAAACAGTCTGTCACTTAATAGCAGTCATGCCACATTGCAGCGTAAGCACATCTTGCCCGGTGTGTTCCCTGTAGCTCACGGGGTTTCCAGCTGGGTAATACTACTAATGGCTTGATCCTAGCAGTCTGCCACAGTACCTTCCTGCACTGTGAAGGTTAGCCAGCCGTGGAGAGGAAGCTTGCCGGTCGTTTCCAGCTTGATTTCTCTGTCTTGCAACCATAGAGTTAGTTTTTTTCTTCTGTTTGCTGCCTGTGTACACTCTGTGTGTGTGAGCTCCCAGGCATCCCTGGGCTCTGCCACCCACTTCCCCAGAAGTGTGGAGGAAATACAGCCTGCTGTGTGCATCTGACTCTGTGTCAGAACTGAGAACTGAGATCCTCATGCAAGTGCTTTACCCACTGAGCCATCTCTTTATCCTGCAGTATTTTTTCTTAATACTCTCCTCCTGGCTGCTTCTGCATAGCTAGTGTTTTTATGTTTGTTTTGTTTGAGACAGACTCTCATGTAGTCCCAGCTGGCTTCAAACTTTCTATGTAACCTTATGTCCCTGATCCTTGCCAGTGCTGGGAATCCAAGCCCCCGAGCCTGGATGCTTGTTAGTCTGTTGAGACAGGGTCTCCCTATCTGGTTCTGTTCCTGGAATTCACTGTGTAGAGTACCAGGCTGCCCTTAAACTCTTGCTAATCTTCCTACTTCCACCTCCCAAAGTGCTGGGATTACAGGTGTGTACTGCTATGCAAGGCTGTTAGTCTTTTTTTAGTTTCTGGATATTGGTAAACTCTTTGCCTACCACCTGGAATGTCTACTCCCCCCCCCTTTATTTACATTATTTTCCTATGAATAAGTCTGTTCCTGTATTCATATGTATATACATTTTACTGTTGCACTATAACCCCAACCCATTTTAATTTTGAGACAGACTTTCACTAAGTTTCCCAGGCTGGCCTTGAACTCAAGGTCTTGCCTTAACCTTCTGAGTATCTAGGATCATAGGCCTGTGTCACTAAGCACATTTATTATATATCCACTAAATATATCTTCCAGAGCTTTCAGGGACACCTAATCTAAAGGTCCTGATTGCATGTCCCCACGCCCATTTGGTTTTAGCACTTAAAAAATTGTTTAGTGTTCTGTATTTGTGAATGATGTATGGTGAATGCATGAAGGTCAGAGAACAACTTGGTGGAATCAATTCTCTCCTTTTGCCTTTACATGGGTTTTGGGAATTGCCAGGTTTTTTTGGTGGTGCCTTTACCTTTACTTGCTGGGCCCCTGACACATTCTTTTTAAATTTTGTGTATGTATGTGGGTCTGTGTGTGAGTATGTACACAAGAGTGTAGGTGCTCTCAGAGTCTAGAAGAGAGTTCGGATCCCCTGGAGCTAGAGCTACAGGGAATTGTGAGCCACCAATTGGGGTTCTGAGAACTGAGCTCAGGTCTCTGCCAGAACAGTATACGCTAAATCGTCTCTCTAGTCCACACATTTTTTAGAGTTCTATTTGTCGTTATGTGTGTGGATATGTAGGGTCAGTATCCATATAGGTGTGTGCTGTGATTGCAGGCGCCCTTTGAATTCCGAGCTACAGTGCAATCTTTGTAAGGTGTATACTTGTTCTGTGCACTGTGATAATCCATAGTGATTAACAGTCAACACAGAATAAGAGTTTATTAGTGTGTGGACTAATAATGGCTGGAGAATATAAAATATTCAGTAAGCTTGTTAGGAAAAGGTAAACAGGAGTAACTGGCATCTGTACATAGTCTCACCACTGTGTAACATGATACACATACATGCTGGAATAAATGATTAGTTAGTAAAAGGGCAGCAGTTCTGACAGCCATTAAATTTCGGAGACTGAGACCTAGTTTCAGGTCTCATTTTTGTGGAGCAGGAATCAAACAAACTCTGGAACCCACTGAGAAACAGCTTGGGTGACTAAGATGGACTGTAGAATAGATGGAGAGTGTTCTAGCGAGCTTATGCCAGAGTATGTTGTAATACACAGCTACCAGCTGAAAGCCAGCTTTTAAGGTGGCACCATTTGTGCCAAAGCTCCTAGCCACACTGCCAGATGCTGGTTTTAGGTCTTTATGCTGCTTACAAAGTTTGGCTTTTGAATCTATGCCTGTGTTTTCAGCACTACTCTAAAATTGCAAACACCTCTTGAATTACTGCTTTTTATAATGCCTCTATAATTTGTTTAATTTTTATCTGAAGTACTGTGCACTTTGTTTTTTAGATACTTAGCTTCCTGTGGTACCCTGATGAACAGAACTCTTCCGAGTACCGCTGTTTTGCCTAAAGAGATCTATGCAAGAACTTTCTTCAAAATCACCGCGCCGTTAGTAAATAAACGAAAAGTCTATTCAGAGAGAAGAATTATAGGGTTTGTATATAATAGCAATTTTATTAAAAGCACATTTATTATTTTATATAGAATCACATGCTGCATTCTCTCTGGCTTATCTTTTAACAGATCAAACTGCTTTTTTAGATTAGCTTGTTCATAGCCCTTGCTGCTTTATATACATTGTTGAAGGACTGTAATATTAACTGAATAAGATGGATTTAACCTTTACATTTAAAGGAAATAATTTATGATTTGCATTTTTGTTGATTATTTTTTCATGATTATAAAGACTAATTAAAACATATATGAAGGCTCAAATTCTGTTGAAACTCAAAATACCCCCTCTTTGGAGGGGTTCAAGACAGAGTTTCTCTGTGTAGCGCTGGCTGGCCTCAAACTCAGAGATCTGTCTGCCATTGCTTCCTTAGTGCTGAGATCAAAGGTGTGTGCCACAAGCACCCCCAACCCACAACACACCCTCAAAATATCCTTTGGTGGTTTATGAATAAATTTTAATTTTACAGTGGGTTATATTTTAACTGTGTCCAGGATCTATTCATTTATTTGGATTTTGAGAAAGGGTTTCTCTGTGTAGCACTAGCTAGCCTGGTACTTGCTATGTAGTTCAAGCTGGGCTTGAACTCTTGGGAATCCTTCTCCCAGAGCCTTTTGGATGTTCCTGCAAGAACTATCTGGTTCTCAGGTTGCCTTTTTCTTATCTCCAGACTTTTCTTGGATACATTGTTTTTTGTCTTAGTTACTGATCCATTGCTATGAAGAAATAGGTGACCATGGCAATTCTTAAACAAGAAAAATGTCTACTTGGGACTGGCTTACAGCTTCAGAGGGTTAGTTCATTATCATGTCAGGAAGCATGGCAGCAGGTTGGTGCTGGAAAAGTAGTTGAGAGCTACATCCCAACTTGCAGAGAGAGAGAGAGAGCTCACACAAGTGATAGAGAAGCGCACACACGAGCAAGAGAGAGCTTCAGGCCTTGGCATGGGCTCTTGAAACGACACACTTCCTCCAATAAGGCCACACATACTCCAAAAAGGCGCAAGTTGTTCTGATCATTCTCAAATAGTGCCACTTCTTGATGATGAAGCATTCAAATATGAGTCTATGGGGACCATTCTTATTCAAAGCAGTATTGTCATTGAAAGCCCTGAAGTTTTTTTTTAATTTGGTTTTGGTATTTTGTATTTCTATGCTAGAGTTTTCTATCTGGTTGTTGTTAGTATTGAAAAGGTATTGATTTTTGTTTCTTAAAGGCTAAATTGCTGAACTCTGATCTTACGATTTTTATTTTTCAAATATGTTATGAGGGATAGAGGTATGTGAGTGCAGGCATCCTTGGATTCTAGAAGAGGGCATTCTGGTCTAGGTGCCCAGTGTGAGTTCTAGGAACTAAACTTAGGTTTTCTACAAGAAGAACTGCATTCTAAACTGCTGAGCTATCTCTCTAGCCCCTGGGATAGATTCTTAGGATTGATACTCATCAGCACATATCCTTCAGGGCATTGAAACACAGCAGTATTTTTAAGTTACTTTTATTTTATGTTCATTAGTATTTGACTGCACATATGAGGGTGTCAGAAGCCCTGGAACTAGAGTCACAGACAGGTGTGAGCTACCATGTGGATGCAGGAAATTGCACCCTGGTCCTCTGGAAGAACAGCCAGTGCTCTTAACTGCTAAGCCATCTCTTCAGTCCCCAACAGCAGCATTTTTGTGTGATTTCTTACGAGACTGCTTCTAGATGAGAATTATGTTTCCTCCACTTTTTTTGTCAAATAATATAATTATAATAATAAATTGTTAGTGTGAGGTCATCTGTATATCCTTAAATGAGTTGACCTGTGCTGGAGATCCAACCCAGTGCTTCATGCATGCTAAACAAATGCTCTACCAACTGCATCCTCAGCTCTTGTTTTTGTTTTTGTTTTGTTTTTTGTTTTTTTAGTCTCTAGTCACCTAGGCTGGGCTTGAACTTACTTTATTGATTTTATGTATGTGAGTGCACTATCTGCATGTACACCTGCAGGCCAGAAGAAGATATCAGATCTCAGTATAGATGGTTGTGAGCCAGCATGTAGGTGCTGGGAATTGAACTCAGGGCCTCTGGAAGAGCAGACAGTGTTCTTAACCTCTGAGCCATCTCTTTAGCCCTTGAACTCACTTTGTAACTGATAATAACTTTGAACTCTTTCTCCTGCTTCTGTCTCTGGAGTAGTGAGATTATAGGCCTGAGTCACCTGAGTCACCCTGCCTTGTTTGAGACAGAAGCTCACTCACTGTATAGCTCTGGCTGGCTTGGAACTTTCTATGTAGACTAGACTGAACTCAAACTCACAGAGCTCCATCTCCCTCTGCCTTGTGGGTACTAAGACTAAAGGCTTGTGCTACCAAGCCTAGCCTTGTTCTTTTTCAAATAGGGTCTTTTTCAAATAGGTTTGTCCTCCTGCCTCAGAGTCTAACTCTTAGTATAGCACATGCTGCCACCTGGTAACAATTTTTTTTTTTTAACATTTTTATATATTTTTTTGCTGGGAAGTGGGCTAAGGACTTGCTAGCCTAGAATTTTGAATTTTGTTGCCTAAGCTTGCCTAGAGGTAGGATTACAGGCAATACCTACCATACCAATGGAACAGTTTTAAAATGTTGACAAGTAATTAAAAATTTAAAAATCACCCCTGAGCTTCCCAGTTGTGACCTCTGCCATGTATGTCTGTTTACAGCCCTTTTACTTTCTGTGTTGTTTGAGCTCATCCATTCTATTATATGGCTTTATATTCTTTCGAAAACTCATGTCTGATAGAATTGGTTGTTAATTTTATTTATCTTTTTTGTTAAGGTACTCAATGCAAGAAATGTATGATGTTGTATCAGGAATGGAGGATTATAAGCATTTCGTTCCTTGGTGTAAAAAATCAGATATAATATCAAGGAGATCTGGATATTGTAAAACCCGATTAGAAATTGGGTTTCCACCTGTTTTGGAGCGGTATACATCAATAGTAACCTTGGTAAAACCACATTTGGTAAAGGTAAGTTTTTCTTTTGCCGAAGACTACTGAATCACCAGATAGATCATCTGGCTTACAGAAGGGAGAAACATTTTCATCTTTGCACTACTAAAACAGAATAAGGTAGCACATGCCTGCAATCCTAACAGCGAAGAAGCTCAACAAGTGGATTATGAATTTGAGGCTAGCCTGGGCTATAAAGTGAGCCTATCTTTAAAAGAAAAAGAAAAGAAAAAAATGAATATATTTCATATTTTCAGCACATTACCACTGAGGAGAAAAATTAGTTTGCTTAATGTACACTTTTTTTTTTAATAAGTCAGAGAAGTGGTAAGACAGTGAAAGGCTAAAGAAATATTAAGAGGTAAATGTGGAGCAGAGAGATAGCTCAGTGATTAAGCTGCTGTCTCAGAGGACTTGGTCTAGTTTCCAGCATGTACATGCTGGCTTGCAACTGGCTGTACCTCCAATTCCAAGGGATCCAAAGCCCTCTTCTGGCCTTTGTGGGCACTGCATGTTCTTGCTACAAATTCATGCAGGCAAAACATACGTATAATGAATGAGTCCTTTTTTTTAATACCCTAATGTAAAATATTAACATTGTTAAGGTTATCCTGCCAAGTACTGTTACATCATGTTATCCATGTTACCTTTGTGAGAGGACCATTTATATGTAGAAAAACCCAGCCTCTCTGTGTGTTTTGCTTTTCTGAGGGTCTCACTATGTAGCCTTTGGCAGGCCTCCTCGGGCTCCTGGGGCAGTAGACAAGGCTGGCCTCTAATGCAGAGCTCCACCCTCTGCTTTCTGGGTGCTGGGATTAAAGGTGTGCGTTCAAGGAAAGCACGATTCCATCTTTTCCCGTCCCTCTCTTTTTTTTTTCCTCAAAATTTATTTATTTTATTATTATTTATACAGTATTCTGCTTGCATGTGTGCCTGCAGGCCAGAAGAAGGCACCAGATCTCATAAATGGTTCTGAGCCACCATGTAGTTGCTAGGAATTGAACTCAGGACCGTTGGAAGAATAGACAGTGTTCTTAACCTCTGAGCCATCTCCAACTCACTCTTTTTTTTTTTTTTTTTTTTAATGTGCACTGACTGAAAACCTGAGTCCAGCAAAGAATTTGAACCAGACTTTTCAGGAAAACTATATAGAGAATTCTGAAATAAAGAGTGAAGTCTTAGGCTGTCTCCTGCTCTTCTGGCCTTCGTGGTCTCCTGAATGCACATGATACATATAATCTCACACAGCCTTACACACACACACACACACACACACACACACACACACAAATGAGGGCTCTCTGGATGGCTCACTGGTTAAGTACACTGTGGCTCTGGAAAACCTTGCTTCCATTCCTAGCACTCACATGGTGGATCACAGCCATCTGTAACTCCAGTTCCAGGGGATATGGTGCCCTCTTCTGACTTGTGTGGGTGCCAGGCATGCATGTGTTTCACAGATGTAACTGAACTTTTGGTTGCTTTATTGAGTTCCTTTTCCTACCACCCTTCCTATCCCCCAGTACTAGGTAGAAGAGAAAAAAGATTTAGAGGGAAAAGGGAGCGTTGGCTTGTTAGACACTTCCTGTTGATTAGGGGGCATCAAGTTTCTTGGGACAAGTCCAGTTTCTTCTGCTTAACAAACAGCAACCAACAGCAGCAGCAGGAGAGTGAGTAGCCACAGCCTCTCTCAGGGCCCTTGCATTTATATACCCTCTGAAGAGCCCCCAGAACTCGTAAGCTATCTTTAGCCGGCAAAATTATGCCCCTGCCAGAGCATGAGACAATTCATAGTTAGCTGCTATGGACAATCTGTAGCAGCCCTATATCCCACACCTGGGACTGAAACAGAATCATATCCACATAACATTCCTGTGTTTTTAAATAAACCAAAATTCTCACTACACACAGACATGCAGGCAGGCAAAACAGTTTACCCTAGAAATAAGTATCAGATACCTTGTATGAATGAGTCAGTTATTTCAGAGTGATGGTATACAGTATATGTTGTTTTACAACTTAGAGAAATGAGGTCATGGGTCTGGAGAGATGGCTCAGGGGGTTAAGAGCACTGGCTGCTCTTCCAGAGGACCTGCGTTCAATTCCCAGCACCCACATGGCAGCTCACACTTGCCTGTTATGGGAGATTCACACTATCACATAGAGATATATGCAGGTAAAACTCTAATGCATAAAAAAGCAAAATAAATTTTAAAAAATGGTCTCTTTTAACTTGTTCAAGATCACCTGTAAGTAATAGAACTGGAATTGAGTTTCTTTTAAATCACTCCGAGTTTGGGGGATTGCCCAGGTGTAACATACTTACTGGGCAAGCATAAGGAGCTGAGTTTGAGTCTCTAGTACTCACTGTAAAAACTGGGCTTGTGACATGGGCTGTAACCCCATTACTGCAGGGCAGAACAGGTGGCTCTCTGAAGCTCATTGGCCCGCCCACCTAGCCAGCTTGATGAATCCAGGTTCAGCAAGAGACTGCTCTGGTTACTTAGGCTTTGGCCAGACACCTGACATGAAGCAGTTTAAGGGAGGAAGGGTTCATTCTGCCTTACATTTCAAGTGAAGCTTTTCATAACGGGAGAGAGAACATGGCAGCTGGTGATGTCATGCCAGCAGAAGCTTGAGGTTCACTGACCATGCTGCATCTATAGTCAAGAATTGGGGAGGAGTGAATGCTGGTGCTTCACTTTCTCCTTTGTGTTCAGTCCAGGACACCAGTTCTGGGAATCCTGCTGCCCACACTGAGGGTAGGCTGTCACGTCTTATTAATCTAATCTAGATAATCCTTTACAGACATGCCCAGAGACTAGTCTCCAAAGTGATTCAACATCCACAGGAACGTCTCTCAGAAAGGTGGGTGTGCTATCAGCACACATGAGCAATCACACCTCCCACACAGTTTGTTGGTAAAGGAATGAAATCTAATGTAGCTAAGTAGCACGGGTGAACACATTCAAGAGGGCAGCTGACAGTCTTGAGGATCCTAGAGGAAAAGAAAAGGACTACCAAACTGCTAGGCCTCATCTCTTGTATTCTGAGCTGATAAAAGATAATTGCTTTTCAAGGAAACAAGCGTCAGTCATAGTAGATGCTTGCTCATATGAAGGTATTTAACTTCTTTTTTTCTTTCCATTTTGTTTTAGGCATCTTGTACTGATGGGAAACTTTTCAATCATTTGGAGACTATTTGGCGTTTTAGCCCAGGTCTTCCTGGTTATCCAAGAACTTGCACCTTGGATTTTTCGGTAGGTCTATTATAAAGTTCTTGTCTTTTTTTTTTTTTTTTAATAACTTATTTATTTTTATTTTAATGTGCATTGGTGTTTTGCCTGCATGTATGTCTATATGAGGGTATCAGATCTTGAAGTTACAGACAGTTGTGAGCTGCCATGTGGGTGCTAGGAATTGAACCCAGCAACTCTAGAAGAGCAGGCGGTGCTCTTAACCACTGAGCCATCTCTCCGGCCCGTAAAGTACTTGCTTATGTGTGTGTGCCACAGCACACAGGTAGTGGTTAGAAAACATCTTTCAAGAGTCTGTTCTGTCCATCTATCATGTGGGTGCTTGGTGCTAAAGTGACACTGAGCCATCTTGCCAGCTCCGATTTCTGTATTTTTTGAGACAGGTGGTTTTGTTTTAAAGATTTATTTATTTATGTATGTGCTCTGTCTGCATCTACACCTGCATGCCAGAAGAGGACATCAAATCCCAGTGTAGATGGTTGTGAGTCACCATGTGGTTGCTGAGAATTGAACTAAGGTCCTCTGGAAGAGCAGACAGTGCTCCTAACTGTTGAGCCATTTCTCCAGCCTCTTGAGGCAGTGTTTTGCTTGTAGCCCGGGCTGGACTTTACTGCACAGCTTGGACAGGCCTCAACTTCACAATCATCCTTCAACCTCCTGAGTGCTAGGATTATAGAAGATACACACACACACACACACACACACCGCTAATAATATCCTTTTTGGTTTGGGGATGGTGTTTACTTTTTGTTTTGTTTTTTCTAGAAAGAGTCTCACTACGTAGCTCTAGCTGTCATAGAACTCACTTTGTAGACCAAGCTGGCCTTGAACTCAGAGATCTACCTGCTTCTGTCTCCCAAGAAGTGAGATTAGAGGTGGCAGAGATGGCTCAGAGGTTAAGAACACTGACTGTTCTTCCAAAGGTCTTGAGTTCAATTCCCAGCAACCACATGATGGGTCATACCCATCTATAGTGAGATCTGGTGCCCTCCTCTGGTGCACAGGCATACATGCAGGCTGAAAGTTGTAAAACTAATGATTTTTTTTAATGGTATTAAATGGTTATACCACTATACACCTTTCTTTTAATCCTAGAAGCTGTAATGATCTTGTGTATAGAGAGATTACCGAAATACCGTTTTAAAGCATCTTAAATCTTTCAGTTTTGAATACTTTTTCTACACTGGTACTTAATGAACATTCTGTTTGTTTTTGAGACAAACTTTCATGTAGCCTAGGCTGGCCTCAATTTGAGTTTGTAGCTAGGGCTGCCCTTGGATTTGTAAGATCTACGTGCTTGTACCAGGAAAGTAGATTGATTACAGTCGTGCACCACTGGGCCTGGTTGTTTTTATGTGGTGGTAGGTATCAAAGAGGGCCTCACGAATGCTAGGTGAGCACTGTCAACTACAGCTCCAGCTCCGACACTGTCTGCATTCCTTCCCAGTTTCTCCATTTTCAGATCCAGATTATAAAACATGTCTACGCTGGGCATGTAGTTCAATGGTGAAGGCCTGTTTAGGATGCCTGAACTCTGGCCTTGATCTTTTCTTTCTCTGAGTGCTGGGATTAAAGGTGTGCACTCTACTGACGGGTTACAAGAAAATCATTTAGTTAGGTACGGGGTACACCTTTGGCCACAGCACTCGGAATGCAGAGGCAGGCAGATCTCTAAGTTCATCACCAGCCTGGTCTACAGAGGGAGTTCCAGACAGCCAGGGCAACACCGGCAAACCCTGTCCCAAAAAGAAAAAGAAAAAAAAGGGCAAGCAAAAAAAAAAAAAAAGAGTTGCTAACTTCTGGGGAGCCTAAGGCAAGAAGGAATTTAGTGCCTGCACTCAATGAGTTTGAGCTAGACAACTTAATGAGACCCTATCCTAAAATAGAAGGCTTGAGAGCTTGCCTAGTGTGTGAGAGGTCCTAGTATCAAGTCCTAATGCGAGGAAGAAAAGAAAAGTCTAGGACCTACCGTGTGGCCCACTGGGCTCTAGGTTTCATCCTACCATTGCAGTCAGTGGACCAAAGAAAGGTACAATAGTTTAAAAATCAGAGGATGTGAAGGCCTTACAGTGCTGTTGTTTAAAGTGACTGCCTGGAATTCTGTCCGGAACAGCAGAGCATATTAGTGAAACTCTAGCTCTTTTGGCTACCTGTTTTGTGGGTGGCATGCGTGTGCATGAGCAGGCAATACCAGCTTCCTGCTGTTCCTCTTACAGGAACCATAGCTGTCAGAGCAGTCACCAGTTCCTCTTGTGGAGAGGGCTGCATGTAAAGCCAAGTATGTTAATAAGAAATCAGAATTGTTTTGGCAAGATGCTGAGACTCAGTTGAATCAGCAGCCGGTGCCTACATGGTGTAGAGAACTTACTCCAGCAGGCTATCCTCTGGCCTCTACATAGTTCTCCTTCCTCTTCTCCACACAGAATAAATAGATAGATGTATTGGGAGTACTTCAAAAGAAATCAGAATGATAGGTGCATTTAATGAGGCTGGCCAGGTGACCGAGAAGATAAAGACAGGGGCAGTCAGGACTGACAACTTGAGGTCAGTCCCCAGGGTGTGGTGGGAGGAGGTCCTCAACTCCTGAAGGTTGCCCTCTGACGTCCGTCTGTGGGCCATTGCGTAACTGCACATGTATGCGCGCGCACATGCACACACTAAATAAGTGAAAGATTTAAAATTTTCATTTAGCAGAACTGTATCCGGTCTTCCTCATCTTGCTGTTGAAGCCAGGGAGACTCCTTGCCCTAATGTAAGGTTCCTTGGCTTTGTTTACGTAAGCTCATTATGGCAGTTGTTGGCACTACAGTAATAATGGTCCCGTCTTGCAGTGGGTGCCAGATCTCACCACACAGATCCACACAGCTAGCCAGTTCATCATCTGAGCTCTCTGAAATAGAAATATAGCGGAAGAATTGCTTTTTCCTGTGGTCTGGGGTTAGAGCCAGGGTTTGTGCATGTTAGACAGGTGCCTCACCGCTGAGCTTCATCACCAGGTATTTTTTTAAAGACCTTGAACTTGGATTTCCCAAGTAACAGGAATTTCAGGCATGTAGCACCATGCCTGGCTTTGCTCAGCCCTTGTTTATTTTTACAGCTCAGGCTGGCCCAGAACTTGCTGTGTATAGTAGGCTAGTTTTAAATTCCCCATACTCGTGCTTCAGCCTCCTGAGTGCTGGTATTATAGGTGTGTGTCACCATCACAAGCAAATACATGTAAAATAATTTTTAACATCTTCCTACAGATTTCTTTTGAATTCCGGTCACTTCTGCACTCTCAGCTTGCTACCTTGTTCTTCGATGAAGTTGTGAAACAAATGGTAGCTGCCTTTGAAAGAAGAGCATGTAAACTGTATGGTCCAGAAACAAATATACCTCGGGAGTTAATGCTTCATGAGATTCACCACACCTAAAAGGGAAATAAGAACTGGCACCAATACTTTTGACTATTTTATTCACTTTTAGGAAGTCCATTCACCATCAATTGAGAAGTCAGCACGTATTTGTTAAACTTGCCTTGATTGTAAGCCCCCGCCATTGAAAATTTGCACATTGAATACGGACTGACTTGTACATAGAATATTTCTTCGATCAAGTGTAATGCAAAGTAATGTGTCCATTTGCGGGTTCTGCCTTTGTATTAATGGGTGTCATCACTATTGCTAGGATGCTGCATCCCTCGTTTGAGCGCAGAGTGAAACTTCAAGTAATTATCCCCTTAAGTGGAAGGTTAGCTGAGTGAGATACAATGTGCGTTCTATGAACTGTATCATGTTTAAGTTATTAGGTTCAGTATTTGTAACTTATTGTTATTGAGACACCACTTGGCTTAGGATATTTGAGTAATCATATATTTAATGTTAAAACTTTTGATTTAAAATACTGCTAATGAAGTCTTAGCATGTTTGGTATTTTAAATGGTTCTTATGGGTAGCAGTAGATGATACACTGAGTGGGTTTTTTGTTGCGTTTTGTTTTTGGTGAGTGGTCCAGAGCTCTGAGCTACCTTTCTAGACATTTGAAACCTCCTCCCAGGTGCTGCATCTGCACTTGCAAAATGATGTTTGTGTATCAGAATTTTGTCTGCCTCTGTAGGCAACAGATAATAAGGTAGTTAATAAGCCTCCAGCACTGCACAGCCCCATTTTCTATTTATTGTGCATATTCACTTTCAATACTATTCTAAACTAATATTTTTTTAAAAAACAAATCAATATAAGGGCTGAAGTCATAACTTAATAAAGTTAATTTGTTTATTTTTGTATAGTGACTTTGGTTATTTTTATTTTTGGTTTTTCAACACAGGGTTTCTCTGTGTAGTCTTGGCTGTCCTTTGTATAACATTCCTGGCTGACCTGGAACTTACAGAGATCTGCCTGCCTCTCTCTCCTGCGTGCTAGGATTATAGACATGTGTCAAGAGGGCCAGCTGTTATTTAACTCTTTTCTGTATTGTTTCACTGTGTACTTGGACAGATGGCCTCGTTTGCCTCCCTTTTACTGATCTAAATACCATGAGCAAAAGCACTTATGAGGAGTGTGTTTCTATCAGCGTATAGGTCACAGTTTATCATAGAGAGAAGCCAGGGCAGGAGCTCAAGGCAGAAACTAAAGCAGAGACTGGGAGAATGCTGCTTCCTGGCTTTGTT
Organism: Psammomys obesus; assembly: GCF_907164565.1. Taxonomy (NCBI): domain Eukaryota; kingdom Metazoa; phylum Chordata; class Mammalia; order Rodentia; family Muridae; genus Psammomys; species Psammomys obesus. The sequence goes on along the minus strand of NW_026593286.1, from coordinate 34,550,835 downwards.
CCCAGGTTCATGGTCAATTAGCTTTCTTATATAATGCAGACCCACCTGCCCAGAGATGGCATAGTCCATAATAGCTTGCCCCACCTACATTAATTAGCGGTCAAGAAAATGTCTACAGACATACACACTGGCCTGTCAGATGACAGCAGTTCTTTAACTGATACTCCCTCTTTCCAGGTGACTGCGTGTGTGTCAAGTTGACAGCTGCAGCAGCTGTAACGACAGAAATACAGTACTATACAATTTCATGTTTTACAAATACTTTCATGAGTACAGTATTCATCCTCAATTTGATCCTCAGCACTGCCAAAACAACAAAGCCTTCCAGACTGACCAATCTGCACTAAACTCATTTCTTTCTCTAATCAATAGTCTCCCTTCCTTTGACTCTACAGCCGAATCACCTCTTCATATTAAACTTGTAGTCATGGTGCTTTCAGCTTTAATTGGTGCTTGTGTGAATTTGTTCCATAGTCTCTGCTGAGTCCCTTCCTCTCAGGCACTTGCTGTTCAGTTATGGAGAGCGCACGCTCATCTACTCCTATGGGCTTTAGTTATGCTTTTAACAAGTGACATAGGATCTTTCCACTTGCAGATAAGGCACACACAGGTCCAGAGCAAAGTGATCTGATTATAATTGTGTCCTTTGCATTTGGTTTGGATTTTAGTGCTGTTCCGTTTCCACTTCTCCCCCTCCATGTAACCAGCCTACCTCCATTGTGTACCAGGCTGGACTGGAAGGCAAGCTTAGCCAGGATAGGTGGGTGCACAGGCAAAGAATACATAACCAGGAACAGCTTCAGAGAGCTGGTTCTGTTTATTGGGGGCAGTATTTATGCCCCTGGGGAGGTGGCCAGGGTAGGGTCTCTGGGACAAGGTTTGTGTAGCCATGTACAATTTGGCTACGGCAGGGTTGTTGGAAGATACTTGATCTGCATACTTGGGAGCTGGGGGATGGAGAGCTGGACCTTATAAGGTCAAACAAGGAATGTAGCTTGATAACCGTTAGGGTTGTAAATTCTTATACTAGGGTTAATGATGGGAGAGCCTTTTTTTTTTTTTTTTTGGTGTCAGGTTGGGAGGAGGGGAGTTAGCCAACTCCTGATGTCCTGTCTTTGAGGTTTCCAGGATTGAAGCTGTTCCTGGGCCATTACAGACCCACACTTTAGTATTTGATTTAGTTTTGATGGGCTGTCATTAGCCCCGGCTGGCCTGGGACTCAAAATGCAGCACAGGAGATAGTGTTGTTACTGAGGCTCTTGTTTAACTTCCCAAAAGCTAAAAGTGTAGGTTGTGAGCCGCCATACCTGTTTGGGTTCTTTTCTGTTAACTGCTTTTCCTTTTTTTTTTGCCTGTGTGTGTGTGTTTGGGTACATGTGTGCATATGATGGTATGTAGTTGACATTGGGTCTTCTGTGATGGCTCCTCATCTATTGTGTCAGAGTATCTTGCTGAACCTGGAGCCCACTGATTCCAAGCTCATAGAGCTAAACAGATGTCCTGGGATACCTGTCTCTGCCTCTCAATTGTTGGAATTAAAGATGTTGCCATCTCTGCCTGACCTTTTACATGGATACAGTTCATGTGAATGCTGATCCTTATGCATGTACAGCCAGCACTTTATCCTTTGAGCCATCACCCCTACCCTGTGGGAACATAGTACAGATACTACATCCTATTCCAAATAGATAACATTGTCAAGTAGCCTTCTACATACTTGGTTCTACCTATGGATTTGTGCCACTTTCCATCAGAGTAGCTTGTTTTTACCATGGGTGGTAGTTAATGCAGACTCATAACTTTTGGAGTTCTGAGAATAAGTGAATCTAAGTAGGACCTAAATAGGACCTCTATACCACCCACTCCAAGGCAATTTACAAAAGAAAGCAGCAGAAGAGGCAAAGAACACAATGAGCATTGCATGTGGTATTTGGTCACATTGTATCCAGTCAGAAACCTGAAAGTGATGAATGCTCATACTCAGGACCCACGCCCATGGATGCTTCTGTACAGTCACGGTGGGTCATCCTGTTAACCTACTCAGAATAAGCCCTACATTCGTGCCCAGAGGTTTGTCTCATGGTTGACTGTATAACCAACAAGTTGCTTTTTCTCTTCCAGACAGGTTTCTGCATATTCCTGGAACTTCCTTTGTAGACAAGGCTGGCTTGAGCTCAAGAGATCTGCCTGGGATTAAAGGCATGGGCCACTACCACCACCGGATTTTTTTTTTTTCATTTTCATTTAATATTAGCCATCACAGCGGGAGGCCTGGTTTTATTTTTAATATTAAATTTTAAAAAATATTTTTAGCTAGGTTTAGTGGCGTTTGCCTTTCATCTCATCACTCGGGAGTCAGAGGTAGACAGATCTCTGAATTCGAGGCCAACCTGGTTTGTAGAGCGAGTTCTAGGACAGGCAGGGCTACACAGAGAAACCTTGTCTTGAAATAATTACTACTACTAACAATACAAATGATTTAATGTTGTGTGTGTGACTTTGTGAGTGCCCACAGAAGGCCAGAAGCTGGAGTTACAGGTGGTTGTGGACGGCCTGGATTGGGCACTGGGTACCCAATTCAGGTCACGTAGAATAGTGTCCCAAAGTGCTGAATGACTCTTCAGCACTCTGGATATTTTTTCCAGTTGGTTACTCATGGCAATGGTACAGTGAAAAGGAGATCTGGAGAAATCCTAGATGAGTGCTCCCATCCCTCAGAGAATGCCTGTGTCAGTGAAACACTCACTGTTCAGCAGGGATGACACATCGGGTAAAGTTGGCCTCTTCAAAGTAGCCATAGTAGCCATGTCTATATCCGTAGATTAGTGGTGACAGTAATCCTGGGTACTCACGATGCTAAGACAAGAGGACCAGGAACTGAAGGACAGCCTGAGAAACTTAGCTAGACTCTATTAATAGGAAATAAATGCAACATATAGAGCCACGGAGTCAATCAAGTTCATGCTCAGTGTCACAGCTTCTCTGCGGTAAGGCCAGCACCTAACAACATCAGAAATCAACCACCGAGTTCCTATTTTCAAAAGAAACTAGCTGCCTGGTACCCATTGGTTACACTGCACTTGCTACCTTAACATCACGGAGGGACAGTCATTTATCTTCAAAAGAGTGGGCATATAGTGTAAATATTGATTCCTTTTTTTGGGGGGGGGGGAGAGACAGGGTTTCTGTGTAGCCCTGGCTGTCCTGGACTCACTTTGTAGACCATTCTGACCTTGAACTCACAGAGATCCACCTGCCTCTGCCTCCCAAGTGCCGGGATTAAAGGTATGCAGCAACTTTTTTTTTTTTTTTTTTTTAAAAAGCAATCTCAAAAGTACCATCCTGAGAAATGGTGGTAGAGTAACCATATACTCTAGTTACTCATGGCAATGGTACAGGGAGTTCCTAGACTCCCTACTACATGGCTAAGTATTTGCGAGTATTTTTAGTTCAATTTGTCTATTTTCTGAGAGGGTTTATTGTTTAACCATGGTTGGCCTCAAACTTGATTCTCCTGCCTCAACCTCCTTAAGCTGCAGTTTGTATTGCTCCTGCTTTTTCAGGAGCTGTTGGTGGTGGCACACAACTGTGATCCCAGCGCATGGGAGGCAGAGGCAGCGGGCTGAGTTTGAGACAGCCAAGGCTACAGAGAAACCATCTCAGAAAAAAACCTCCCACCCAAACCAAACCTCTTTCCTTAAGCATTTCCTGTTATTTTAAGATTGACAATGAAAGTCACAGACCTGTAGCTGCAGGTGTTGTAAAATCAGGCCAGCCATTTGCTTTGCAAGAACCAACCTGTATCTACGACCTATGAGGGTTCGCTTCCTCTTGATTACTCATTTTTTGAAATAGAGGCAAGTATATTTCCACAGCTAAACTACTGGACCAGTGCTTGCTCAACTTTTCCATCTCTGGCTCATTTGTTCTGATTCTGTAAATTTCCATCCTTTGTTCATGTAAACCCCTTTACAAAGGGTTCACAGACTGGCCAGCAGCATGGAGCCTGGTGCACTACTCCTTCAGCTGCATTCTAACCATCGCTTCAAACTGCCTGTTCAATTGGCTAGATTCCCAGTAATTCGAGGCACACCTAAGCACTCAATACGGCAGGCTGGTAATGTAGTTTAGCAGCTGGTATTGACTAAATTACCCAGGAATCTTTTGCCTGCTGTAAGAACTCTCATCACCAAATAATCCTTTCTCCAAGGATGAGCAGCTATAGACTTTTATTAGTGAAGTGTTTCTATACACCCAACAGCGCTCCTCTTTAATTGGCTTTCATTTCTCCCATCTTCAAGGCCATGGAAAAGCTAACACAACCAGGAACTTTAAACAAAATTTTATTACACAAAGGTTGTCACATAATTGGATACTTCTCTACTCTGTACAGTTATTCTCACTCTCCACAGAAAGGCTGCTTCTGAACTTCTCATGTGGTGACACAGCGCTACAATCCTGAACAGAACAGTAGAAATGCCTCAGTGATTTAAGTTGAAAGCAGGACACTGGTATATGGCTCTTGCATCCAGTATCAGGAATGTACAAATGTCTTTATTCAAAAATACAAAATAAATTATCTGTAGGCATGGACAATGACAGCAGTAAACCATTATATATTATCAATGGAAACCAGTAACTGATGGTTACAGTGATTAGCCAGCCTTCTCTTCAGTCATTTTCTTCAGGTGACTTCTCTGAAGTTATCCGCGAGGAACCTGCCTTGAGCTTCCTGTCACAGTTCATTGATAAGGGCAAAGCACTATTCTAGGAATTAGAACATGCCACCTCCCATACCCCCTCCCATTCCACCCATTCCACCCATTCCAGGGTCCTTCTCTTCTTTAGGGATTTCTGTCACTACAGCTTCTGCTGTAGTTAGCAAGGAGGCCACCCCAGCAGCATCCAGTAAAGCAGTTCTTACAACCTAAAAGAAAGTTTCAGTAAAATGATTAAGGCTTAATGAAAACCAGGTGAAACAGCAAGTCATCAATGTTTAAGAAATGTTGGTTTACCTTTGTTGGATCAATGATGCCCTTTTCCACCATGTTCACAAAATCTCCAAGCATAGCATCATAACCAACCTCTGAGGAACTCTGCAAAATCTTCTCAACTATCAAAGATCCTTCAACACCAGCATTCTTAGCAATAGTCATTGCAGGAATTTTGAGTGCTCTTTTAATAATTTCTATACCTACAAAGCAAATATATTTTTGTTTACTTTCATGGATGCCTCAATAGCTGTTCTTTCAGAGGACCTAGTATGATCCTTAGCACCCATGTAGCGGCTCATTATTCTATTTAACTCCAGTTCCAGGGGATCTAATGCCCTCTTCTGGCCTCTGAAAGTACTGACTGTACACAGCACACAAGACATATAGGCAAAACAAAATTAAGAACACGAGCAAAGAAAAAAGTTCAAAGCCCTATGTGTGAGAGGACTTATCAATACTACTTTCAATAGAAAGAACCGGGCCACAACCTCATCTGAAAGATAACTTTTACCTATTTTCTGATCATCATTAGCAGGCTTTAGTGAATCCAAGGCTGGGATACACCGAAGCAGAGCGCAGCCCCCTCCCAGAACAATGCCTTCTTCAACAGCTGCTCTTGTAGCATTGAGAGCATCCGTAACTCGGTCCTTCTTCTCATTCACTTCAACGTCACTTGTCCCTCCAACCTAAAGAATAAAAGAATTCCAGTTAACACCTTTCCCACTCAATGCCTACCTGAAGGCACTTAGAAGGCAAGCATGAGCTGAGCGGGATATGGTGTCACACATAAGAGAACATAAGGCAAGGTGGGTTACCTTGACTGAGGTTAGCCTGGACTACAGAGCTCAAAAGCAGTTCTAGACTAAAGGGTTAGTATTTGTTAGCAGTGACTAGTCCCCTGTGGTGCAGTGTCCCAGCAAGGTGCCTCTTCTGAGGAATGTATCCCACTACCCAAAAGTATCTTTTCCAGAACTTCTATGGCATAAGCTAAAAAATGATGCTAGCCAGGCATATTTTTATTGAGTTTGGGGCCAGCCTGGTCTACAAAGTGACTTCTAGGACAAAGAGGGCTACACAGAAAAGTGAGGCTGGGAAACGAGGCAGTGGTAGACTGCTCACACCACACAGGACAAGGAATGTGTAGTCTGAAACATAACACTAGTCAGGGATAGATGCTTACTCAGAAGGCCTTGCAATACTGCCTAAGTGGGGTCAAAGGGCTCGCCCTGCAAGCCCAATGGCCTGAGTATCCCTGGAATTACAGTGGAAAGGAAGATGACTAACTGCTCCTGATTGCTACATGTGCTCCATGGAAAGTGTGGTCGTCTGCACACATAAAACCAGAAAATAACAAACAAAAGAACCTGAAGCTATCTAGTTACTACTGGTAACTACCACAGTGTTAAAATCATTAGGTTCTGAGCCAAATAGCTTCTCTGCAGGCCAGCCTTACCTTCAACACAGCTACTCCATCTGAAAGTTTAGCAAGGCGCTCGTTCAGCTTCTCCTTTTCATATTCACTAGTTGTGATTTCCAGCTGCTCAGTGATTTCTTGAATACGTTTTTCAATGTGAGCTTTGTCACCCTTTCCTTTCAAAAGCATGGCATCATCTTTGGTGACAATGACCTCTCCAACTTTTCCTAAGTCATGAGCTTGAACATCTTCAAGATTTAGATTCAACCCCTCTTCTCCAAATACCTACAAAAGTAGTGTGTTATTAGTGTCTTCCATTATACCAAGCTTATCACTACATGTATAGATAACTTTGTAAGAAAAAACAGCTTTTCAGGGCTGGAGAGATGGCTCAGATGCCAGGAGCTTGTGCTCAGGGATTCTGAGTACAAGTAGCAGCATCCATATGGCAGCTTATAGCGATCTATTAACTGTAGTTTGAGACCAAATGAATGCCTTCTGGTGTGCATACAATACAGACAAAACACTCATGCACACAAAATAAAAATCCAAAAAAAACCATGTTTGTCTTTGAGATGTCAAGGTCATTGGTATCCCCAAACAAGGTCTGAATAAAATCATTTATACAAATTGAAAGTAGTTTAAAAGTTTTGAGAAACTTTTAATCATGTTCATTCTTAGGCTGGACTCAGCAAGTGAAAAATATGATCATAATGCAATCCCTGTATGTCCCAAATACGTAATAGAAAGAAACAACCATATCCATTTATCATCATCATCTATAACTCGCCATCTGGAAGCACAAGCACAAACATCACAGAGCAAAGCAGTATGACACCAATGGCTTACTTACCGCACCACCAGTAGCAATTGCCATATCTTTAAGCTGGTTCTTCCTATTGTCCCCAAACCCTGGAGCTTTGACTGCTACAACCTGAAGACCAACTTTTAGCCTGTAAAGAACATTTAGCCATGTAAATATTTAAACGGAAGGGAGAAAGCATCTAGTTTAGCTCCCTAAGCTCCAGTACTACTCAACCGTTCCCCAGTCCTACTCTTTTTTCCAGCAACTTCTGGTCTTACAGAAGACGAGATGCAAATCTCTACTTATCGAAATTCATTCCAGGCCAATCACCTACTTAAAGAATTGTCTCCAGACAAACAGCTGGATGTCAGTGTTAACCACACCAGTGTGAGAAGACACATGGACAGTTCTAGTTCTCTCTGGGAGGCAGAGGCTGAAGGCCTGTGTGCGTCTGAGACGGTCTCAAACAAAGCCCTGGACTCAGTGCAAAGATCATTACACCACACACTGCAACTCCAAGACACAGGCAGATCAAACATGGAACTAACTTAAAAAGCAACACACATCACCTTCTGCCTAAAAATATAAGCCACCAAATCCACTGTCTATTACCTGTTCAAAACTAGTGTGCTTAAAGCTTCTCCATCAACATCTTCAGCAATTATAACCAAGGGCTTCCGATGGGCATTGGCAATTTCAAGAGCAGGTACAATGGACTGGACACTAGAAATCTTCTTTTCACTCAGCAGAACATAGGCATCTTGGAATTCACATTTTTGACCTATAAAAAGTGAGCAGTAAAATCAAATTCTAATACTGAGAAAACTAACAATTTACTTTCACAAAGAGATAAGCAGCTCATGTTTTTCTCTTTATTTACCGAAACATTAATTTTTAAGACTTAAAATTTTATTTTTACTTATTTCACCAATCTACTGCCTACAACTGACAGTGTATTTGAAGATTTGCTCTTACCTTTTGATGTGTTAATAAAATATGGAGAAATATATCCTCTATCAAATTTCATGCCTTCAATAATTTCTAATTCGTCATTCAGGGTTTTCCCATCCTACAAAAAGGCAAAGAATTAGAGGAATGGATTTTAATGAAAAAACAAAACTTGAGCAGCTAAATCTAAAGATGACCCAGAGGTTAAGAACATTTGCTTTTAGACCTGGTTAGGTTCTTGGCATTCACATGGGTGGTTCAGAACTGCAGTTCCAGAGATTGTTTCTTCTCTACTGAGCTAACAGACACACACGGTACATGCACATACATACACATGCACGCATGCAAACACTCATACCTAAAAATAAAAAATCTTTTAAAAGATACAAAAGCCAGAAGCAGGCAGATCTGAGTTCAAATGCATTCTGACCTCAAACATGAGCAAAACCAACAACACCTGAAATTATACACCAAGATAGCAAAGGACTACATGGTGTCTGCACCACACAAATGTTGCAGAGCATCTCTAACTACACTCCTGCAAAAATCTGAAGGTGAATATGCGGGCACATGCCTTTGCTCCCATCAGGAAAGATGGCAGAGGAATGCCATCTCTGAGGTTGAAGCCTGTAGTCCCAGGCCAGCCAGGGTTATAACTGGTCAGGCCTTGCTCCACCCTCCGTATTTACAGCAAATTACGTTGGATGAATTTATGCATTCTGGGGGGGCAAAGCTCCCAATTCACAGACCAACACTGAGTACTATACTCAGTACAGATGCCAAGACAAAGGAAGGAATTGTGCTGTCATAAACAGATTCAAGTTTATTTGGAAAACAGATAACCCACTGCAGATATTATCAAAAGACATCACTCTCCACACTTGCCTTTACTGTGATGACGCCCTTTCTTCCAACCTTTTTCATTGCATCAGAAATGATGTTTCCAATGTCTTTGTCTCCATTTGCAGAAATTGTAGCAACCTGAAATAAGATCACTATTTTCAACCCTCTACACTGGTAATTTTATAGTTAATGAAGTACTGGTTAAATGGAGCTGCACTCTCAGTAAACTAAAAGTGCCGGAGAGACGGTTTAGCAGATAAGACTATGGTACAGAGCCAGGCAGGTAGCTGGTGCACACCTGTAATCCCAGCACTCAGTGAGGCAGAGGCAGGAGTTCTAGGACAGCCAAAGGCCACAGACAGATGTTCTGAAATAACAACAATAAAAACAAACATAGGAAAAGACTAAGGTTCAGGTCAGTACCCACACACACACTGGCTAGCAACTGCCTCTAACATCCCCTTCTATGGGTTCACGCATACATATGGTGCACACGAACACCTAGGCACATATGCACAAAAAATACTTGCCTACTATGCTTCAAGGACTAGGTTTGAGCCCATATAGGGCAGGGTACGTTGACAACACATTAGAACATCTTTGCAAATAATAAAAATTTTACATATAAATATGAATTTTACACCCATGTAAAAGGGGAAAAAAAAGACCTATTAAGATTCAAATTAGTACACCAGGCAGTGGTGGGAAAAGCCTTTAATCCCAGCACTCCAGTTGTAGAGGCAGGCAGACTTCTGTGAGTCCAAGGCCAGCCTGGTCTACATTTCGAATGGCAGCAGACATAGCTACATAGAGAAATCCTGTCTTGAAAAATGAAGAGACCCAAGTTTTAAAACATTAAATAAATAAAATCCTTACCTGAGCAATTTCTTCAGGGGTTGTCACAGGCTTAGACTGTTTTTTAAGTTCAGCAATTACAGCATCAACAGCCAACATCACACCTAGTTCAAGAATGTATGTTACCACAATGTCTATCATCATGGTTCCCAACCCGAGCACAAGCTTACAGACTCCTAACACTTATATGCAACCTCATGCCAGCAGCACTCCCCTAACTTCACCAAACGACGTGACATGCACTCAACCAATCACTTGTAATTTTACAATTTAAGCTGAAAACCACTAACATTTTGAAAACTTGACCAAGAAGCTGAGGGGTGGCTCACATCTGTAATCCCAGGACCAAGAGGCTGAGACAGGAGAATTAAAATTGTTGCAAGTCTGAGACCCACATGGATTATACAGAGCAACAAGCCAGGGAAGGCTAAGAGGGAGACCCTATGCATTCTTAACAAAAGCAAAACACTTCCATCAAATGAGACAAGTTAAAAAAACAAGACATGGACAGGCAAGATGGCCTAGTGGGCAAAAGCTGAAAGGCCTCAGTTTGATGTTGGAAACCCATGTAAAGGTAGGAGAGGACAACTCCACCAAGAATGAAAGGGCAACGATAAAGACCCGGTACTCTTACCTCTCCGGATTTCCACTGGATTAGCCCCTTTGCTGATCTTCTCAAAGCCCTCCTTGGCAATAGAACGTGCCAGAACAGTAGCAGTGGTAGTGCCATCCCCAGCCTCTTCATTTGTGTTATTGGCAACATCCTGAACAAGTTTAGCTCCAATATTTTTGTATTTATCCTTCAAATCAATTGACTTTGCAACAGTGACTCCATCTTTTGTTACTTTGGGACTTCCCCAACTCTGTTCAATAATCACTGTTCTTCCCTACAGTGACAGAAGAAAATAGCAACCCTCAATGAAGTCTCAAAAGCTGTCATTTACAATAGTGCTGCAACATTACTCTCAAAGGCCAAGTTAATCAACACATATATGACTACAGACAAAATGAACTCTGCTCATTCACCAGGAGTCTAACTTGAATGAGGCACAATAGGAGATTCAACTCCTGGTACTATCAGATGCTACCTATAAAATAAGAAAACACAGTTGATTAGCAAATCCCATAACATTCTTCCCATCATTTGCACATGAATTTGGCTGTGAACTTTTTTTTTTGTTTTTATTTTTCTGAGACAGGGTTTCCCTGTGTAATCTTGGCTGTCCTCCAATTCAGAGATCCACCTGGTTCTGCTTCCTGAGTGCTGGGATTAGTGGCATGAACCACCACTGCCCTTATGAACATCTATTTTTAAGGCATGATCTACTTTAACATTCATTCACAATGTATCTGCCATAAGGTTAAGAATAAACAGTGTGCTCTTCCTGTCCACTCAATAGAAACCTTCAGAACACGGCACCAAAAGTACTGGCAACTTTTGGATTTGAACCAAGTCATTCTGTCTTGAGCTATGCAAACAGGACTTTATGCAGCTTTTTATTTTTATTTTTTTAAATGTACATTGATGTTTTGTCTGCAATTATGGTTTAAGAATGTCAGATCTTGGAATTACATACAGCTGTGAGCTTCCATGTGCATGCTGGGAATTGAATCCAGGTCCTCTGGAAGAGCAGCCGGTGGCTCCTAACCACTGAGCCATCTCTCCAGCCCCTTTTGTTTGTTTTTAAAGACAGGACTTCTCTGTATAGCACTGGCTGCCCTCAAACTCAGCGATCCCCATACCTCTACCTGGACTGTGCAGCTCTTTAGGTCACTTTAAGTACACCACATCCAATGATGTCCTCAAAGTACTACAGCTGCTTATTCAACCACACAGATGAGTGTGATCCCAGCCTTTGAGCTCAGCACTGGCTTGGTCTTTGAGACCTTGTCTTAATACACACCAGGTGAGTAGTATACGGACTTCCTACAAGTGGGAGTGGACGTAGGGTGGATCAGGAGTTCAAGGATGGCTTTGCCACAAAGAAAGTCAGCGGCTGAGACTCTCCCAGAAAGCCAAAACCAGACAAACGTTTGGAGTATGAAAACTGCAGAAAACATGAGGTATGTACAATGAGGGGATGAATGGGAGAGCACAAGTTTCTCTCCAAGGGCAAGTGCAAACAGTTCTGGAGATGTGTGGTGGTGACAGTTACAGAATTGGCACTCAGGGGTGGAGACAAGAGTTCAAAGGCCAGCCTGGCTTAGAGTTCCAGGACAGCCAGGGCTATGAGAAAAGCAACGGAATAATGGAAAGATGGCTCCATGGTTAAGAGTACAGCCTGCTATTCCAAAGGACCTGGGGTTCAATTCCCAGCACCCACACAACAGCTCACAACTGTCTGTAACTCCAGTTCCAAGGGATCTGGCACCCTAAACAGACATACACGCAGGCAAAACACCAATGCATTAAAAAAAAAAAACCCCAAAAAACAAAAAGTAAAAGTAATCAGGTCTATGCTAGTGCATTTACTTTAAGTGCATTGCATACTTCAGTAAGTAAAACCTCACATCTACAACCATACACTGTGAGGCATTAGCCTTGACCTGTACTTTCCCTCTATACCCTCTAACTACTGGGAAAGGATCCAAACTTTAATGCAAGCATGCACACAAGATTCACAGTGCTTGAAGTTGGAAAATCCTCCCTGAGCTATTAACTCCTTTATTACATCGAAGAAGTCCCCCAAATCGGCTGCAGCAATATTAACGAGACTGTGGCAAGAATGTACCACATGCAAACTAGATTTTCACAAAACTTGACACTAAAGTAAGTCTATCTTGCAGCTAGAAGACACTATCTTTAACATGACTTAAGTATACGCATACCTTTGGCCCCATTGTAACAGCCACAGCGTCGGCTAAAAGGTCTACACCTTGAAGCATTAAGGCTCGAGCATCCGCACCAAATTTTACATCTTTGGCATAGGCCCGAGTTAGATGAGGAGCCAGTGCCCGGGACACTGGTCTTATCTGGCGAAGGACTGTGGGTAGTCGAAGCATTTCTGGGGGAGGGGGAAAAAAGGGTCATTACCAGCTAAGGACAAACTTGTTCACCTGTGCTTCAAAACCTAAATCTAGATCGGAGCACGGCTAATCGGCACGCCTGAGCCACACAAGGACATCACTTGCTAGCAACGGAAATTGGGAGACCGCCCCACTCCTGACCTACTGCACTGGCACAGAGCACACTTCCCCACGGCCACCCACGGCTCCCCTCGCGAGTTAATCTTTCACTGCCAAAGCGGCCATCGGAGCAGATTCGCTCCGAAAGTGTCTGGGGAGAAAAAAAAAAATCAGGCCGGCGTAAGCGAGGCAGGTTCCAAATGCAAGTGTTTAGGGAACACAGGTCCTCATGACGGTGCAAAACCCCGCTGAGGAGGGTGTCGCCAGGTAGCCACCGGAGTTACTGCAGCCCGGCAGCCAGCAAGGCCGCAGACACAGGACCGCGGCGCAGTCCAGCTGCGCGGCCCCACGTGTCTTCCCGAGCAGCAGCCCCGAGCAAGGTCAAAGCGAAGGCGCCGGATCCCCGCAGCCGGGGCGGGCGAGACCCTTCCCGCGACCCCCCTCCAATGGAGTCCTGCAGCGCGCCGGGCGCGGGTGGCCTCGGAGGGCCCAGGAGGTCCCCCACCCTCGGCCGTCCTTGCTCCTGCGCTCGGCCTGGGCCGCGCCGTCCCCGCCGCACGTGATGAAACCCTCGTGGCCCTGCCGGGCCTGGACGGGCGAGCCGAGCCTGCGGCGTCGCTGCCACACGCATCCCCCGGCCCGCCGTGGCTCGGTCGGCCCTGCGCGCGGGCCCGCCCGCCGGCGCCGGGGCCGCGTACCTGCGGGGCGGCGGCGGGA
>NW_026593286.1:34503668-34536733 GCF_907164565.1 Psammomys obesus | reverse complement strand
GCAGGGCGCGCGCCGCAATGAGCCCGAGTCCCCTCCCTCCGCCGGGCCGCCCCGCCCCGCCGGCCCGCGTGTGCGCGCCCCCGCCCCCGCCCCGCCCGGGGCCCCGCAATCTGCATGCGGCGCGCGCGGCACCGCCCTCTGTACCCGTGCGGCCTCCGTCCCGCGGCCTCTGCCGTCTCCCCGCCGCCGGACGCTGGTTCCTGGGCCGGGGGCCGTTCTAGAACCTTCCGGAAGGCGGCGCGCTTCCCGTGGGTCAAGGGTCAGGCCGCGTCATTTCCGGGAGGGGGCGGACGAAGGGTCCGTTCCTTCACCTCGGCGCGCCGCCTGGAAAAGCCTAGAAAGTGCTCCCCTTTTCTTCCGCCTCCGGCCGCCCCCGTCGGCGGCCAGGCCGAGCCCTCGCCACCAATCGGCGCGCTCGCTGGCGTGGCCGCCCTCCCGCCCGCCGAGGGGCTCAGTGCGCCTGCGCGCGGCGTGGCCCTTTTTTCTCACGTGTCCTGCGCCGGCCCGCCGGACTCTCCTTGCAGCGGCGGCCTGGGTGCGGAGTCCGGAGCTGCGGCGGCGAGTCATGGTGAGTGTCCTGGGGCGGCGGGCCCGGCCCGAAGCCCACGGCGTGCCCATGTGCACCTCAGGCCTGGCAGGACTAGGGTCCACTCGGTGGCCGGCGCCGGCCCGTGGCTCTGCAGAAGCGAGGCCTGTCCGACTCCTCTCTCTACCGCCGCTTCTTGCACGCACGTGTGCGGCAGGCGTCTGGGGTAGGGGTGGGATCCCGCATGCACACACACTCAGAAGCCTACCAGCCCTGGCAGGGCTTTGGTGGATGTGTCCTATGTTGGAGAAAGGGTACGACCCAGGCTCAAAAATCGACACCACTCCCCCGCGTTACTCGAATTAAAAAAAAAAAAAAAAAATCCAAAGGAGGAAAATGTTTGACCTTGGAGTAGACCAAGGTTAGCGTTGAAGATGATGGCAGTTGCTCATGGGCAATGAAGACCCACACACACACACCAGACAGGGGATGGAAATGACACATTGAAGAATATATTCTATACGTACACTTGAGGTTTTTTGTGGTTTTGGAACTCTTTGACCTTTTAAGAGTTAAGACTCGCATGGTATTAACTGTTCATGTTTCTGGCACTTGGAACGTAATTGCAGTCTGTCTGAACACACATTTCTCTCCACAGGCTGGACAAGCTTTTAGAAAGTTTCTTCCGCTCTTTGACCGAGTATTGGTTGAAAGGAGTGCCGCCGAAACTGTAACCAAAGGTGGCATCATGCTTCCAGAAAAGTCTCAAGGAAAAGTTTTGCAAGCAACGGTAGTGGCTGTGGGATCAGGCGCGAAAGGAAAGGTAAATTGGAGTTACAATTGGTGCTAAGTTTTATGTGTGATGGGGAAGAGAAGGAATAGTAAATCCTAGGTTAGCAAAAAGAACCTCACATTAAGGAGAATTCATTGTAGAATTGTTTTAGCTTTCTAAGGAATCGAGAGAAACTGAAGAAAGACTGAAAGTACACATGAGTTTTTGGTTTGTGTTTATTATTATGTGCACATGTCTGTATGCTGATTTGCAGGGCATCTCACCTTACTCCTTCGGGACAAGGCCTCTCGTAGACCTAGTCTGGCTTCTCGCCTTCAGTATGTTGGGGGTTACAGTTTTTAATAGACTGTTGGGATCCCAGCCTGGGTTCCCACACTCCAGAGATTAAAAGTGCCTGCCATGATGGTGCTTGTGCTAGTTCTCTGGAGGCGAAGGCAGGAGGTACAGGGTGAGAACATATTTTAAAAAAGAAAAACAAAGCCTCACAAATGAAATAGCTTTTTTGCTTGTTATTTTGTAGCCTGCTTTTAGAATTTTAAGTAGTCAGACAAAAGAACATGTAGATAAACTCTGGGGCCCTTTCAAAATTAAAAGGAATTTAATAAAGACACAAAAGTATAATTTTTATACTGGGGGGGGTTGCTGAGGCAGGAGGATCCAGAATTAATGGCCAATCAAGGCTACATAGACCCTGTCTCGCTCCCTCATCCTCCAAAAGAAAGGGTGAAATGGCAGGGGAGGGCCTCTGGTTGTTGGCTTAGCTCAGACTAAAGTTTTTTTACTCTTAAATCCTTCGGTGCTTCAGAAGGGAGATGGAACTACTCTGAATGTTTTTCACTTACTAAACCTCTCGAGTATTTTGGGGAGAGTGGACGTTCTGCTTCACTCTACCAAGTCTGCCTTCACTGCAAGGGTATTGAGTCAATAAGTATATAGTAAATACAGAAACTATCCTATTTTGTTGCAAGAAGTTATACATGGCCATTTACTATTTGATGTTAAAAGCTGCTTGGGTTACAGAGTGTGTTAATACTTAATTTAAAAATTAGCCGACCTTAACTGTCTACTGAAATGCAGTTTTAGTGTAAGCTCCTGTTTATTTCACATTGTAACTACAGTAAAGCTAATATTTTAAGGATCTACATTTAAAGTAGGTTATATTGCCAGCTACTAATTAGGTACTTAACATACTGGATTTGAGTGAGCACATTTCATTAGTTTAGTGTAAAAAGTTGTCTGTAGAGTTGAATATGTTGATGAATACCTGTAATTATAACACTTGGAAAGCTGAGGCAGGAGGCTCCCGGTGTACATACTGAAACAAAAAGTTAACTGGGTCTCGAAAACAAGATGTCTTTGCTAATATGAACTGTTTTCTTAAGGGTGGAGAGATTCAACCGGTCAGTGTGAAGGTTGGAGACAAAGTTCTTCTCCCAGAGTATGGAGGCACCAAAGTAGTTCTAGATGACAAGGTAAGTAAGTGAAGCTAACTATTTAAAAAAAAATAAATTTTGTATTTGCTGTCACTGTCTTAACCAATGGTTTCTTTGTTCACAGGATTATTTCTTATTTAGAGATGGTGATATTCTTGGAAAGTATGTGGACTGAAATCACTATTGAAATGGTGTCACATGAAGCTGCCCATTCCACCGATGTTCTGAACTATTTCATCATGTAAATAATTTCATTGCCTCCCTTTTATAATAAACTGACGATGCCTAAAGAAATGATAGCCATTGTCTCTGGAGTTTAGTTTCCCTGTACTGTTATAAACATTTCCAAATAAAATAATGTAAATGAATGGACAGTCTTCGGTAATTTAAGGTGATTTTCTCCCTGCAGATAGGTTTCAGAATTCTAAGTAATAAGGTTTTTCTAGGTAAAGGAATTTTTGGGACAAATTCTATAGACGAGTGATAGAAAGCCGTGGACTTGTGCGTAGGTGCTGCCTCAGTGTGCTTTCCATTGCTGTGATAAACACTGACCAAAGCAGTGCGGAAAGGGCTTCAGGTTCATCGCTGAGGGAATTCTGGGCAGGAGCTAAAGCAAAGGCCATGGAGAAATGTTAGGGCTTGCTCGCCTTCTCAGCCTGCTTACTTACACAGCCCAGGGCACCCACATCAGTCATTAATGCACTATCAAATTTTCTGTGGGCCAGTCTAATGAAGGCAAGCTTGTGTGAAGTTATGGAAATGCAACCTGGACAGAAAATAGTTAGCAACGTTATAAAACAAATACGACAAACATGCAATGTAGGGTTCTTACCCTTTTATCTTTGTTTCGGTTGTTGTATATAGTCTTGGTCGTCCTTTTACTCTTGAGATCCAGAGTGCTGGGATTACAGGCATGTGCCACCGTGCCTGGCATCATGTTTTGTATTGGGAAATACTATTTTCTGAGCATGTCAATTTCTAAACCATACACCAAGATTTGTTAGATTTGTGTGGAAAAAAATACGCACAGGAAGCCAGAGATAGCTGACTGGCTAAAAGCAGTGGCTATTTTACCAGAGTACCTAGGTTTGGTTCACAGAACCTGGATGGTGGCCCACTCTAGGGATCCAGTCCCTCCCTTTAGGCCTCTTCAGGCTGCACCTGTACATGGTACGCTAACAAGCAACGGTCATGAATAAATCTTAAAAATCCAATACAAGGTATTTACAAAATACTGGTTTTGTAGTCCCTATCACTCAGGAACAACCCCAAAAAATGTTTCTGCTGTTTTCTTGTGGTTCCCAAGGGATCCAGCCTCCTGCATGCTAGAAAAGCATTCTGCCACTACGGTAAATCTAGCATTCCATAGTTTGCAATTTCAGAACAAGGGTGAAGACATCATGACCCCATCCATAAGGTAGTGTGTGCTTTCTGTATATATGTGGATGTGTCTGTGTTTAATTACCACATTTAGATGCAAAGAATATGAATTTCTTAGAAATCCAAGAGGGTTGTCGATGTTTATACTCTGCTTCAGACTTAGCTAACGATGTCCTTACAAACTAATCTTAGTGTAGTACTAGCTGCCCAGAACTTGTGTAGATCTATCTGCACTTTCCAGGATTGAAAGATATGTGTGATGGTGTACAGCTTCCTTTGTGCTAGCACTTAGATTTTTACTTCTTATTTCTCTGTTGGACAAAGGTAAGCAGCAGTGCATTGATCCGATACTCCAGCCCACATTCACAATGCCATGTTCTTTAAGACAGTGGCTCGCTTTGTAGATGGTAGTACCAGTGGCTCAGCCTCCCTGAGTGCTTGCATTATATGTGTTAACACACACTTGGCTCAACCTAAACTCCTGTATTACCAATATAATCTCATAAAATTGTTTCTTTAGCAATTACACTAGTCAAGTATCACAAGAGG
Source organism: Psammomys obesus (assembly GCF_907164565.1). Classification (NCBI taxonomy): domain Eukaryota; kingdom Metazoa; phylum Chordata; class Mammalia; order Rodentia; family Muridae; genus Psammomys; species Psammomys obesus. The sequence continues at coordinate 34,532,052 of NW_026593286.1, read as the reverse complement.
CCCAAAGGTTTTAGTAGGTGTGGTTGGGGCCTTCAAGTTTTTAGGTATGCCAAATAATTGTGAGATTGGAATCCAAGCTTTAGAACTTTACCTTGGACCTCAAAATGTTCACTTGGAAGTAACGGCGCTGGGAAGTAGGAAAGCTTTGATCTAGGCTGGACTAGTGGTTTCCCTAGTCACTACTTGCCACCTAGAGCAAATCACATCTAATTCAGGTTTCTCCTTGTGATAAGCTCTTTCTGTTTGTCACTGTACAACGTGTATGTGCACATTCGGGCCATAAGTAACAGCCGGGTGTTAGAATCTCTGCCTTATTCTTGAGTGGGGTCTCCCTGAAGCCGGAGCTCAACTGATGGCTCGCCAAGGCCAGCAAACCTGTCTACTCCGCAGCGCTAGGCTAAGGTGACGTGTGTCAGCCTGGCTTTTTCATTTCATGCTGGGGGTTTGAATGCAGGTCTTCCGTGCTTGCATGGCACGCACTCCCCGGCTCTGTAGCTCAGGCTCAGCAGCTTTTGTGCCTCTCCCCCCCCCCCCCCCCATGCTAGAATTACAGATGTGATTTCACAAGAGCTGCCTCTGTGGTCAGGATCAAACCCTGAGCTTTGTCCATGTGAAGCAGGCATTCTACTGACTGAAATATAACCCTAATCCCAGATATTTTTTTCCCCAGAGCTGAGGACTGAACCCAGGGCCTTGCGCTTGTTAGGCAAGCTCTCTACCACCGAGCTAAACCCCTGCCCCGATATTTTTTTGAGACTGGGTCTCGTGTAGCTTAGGCTGGTCTAGAACTCTTCGCCCTCCTGCCTCTGCCTCCCAAGTGCTGGAACTACAGGGTCGCACCACCTGGCTCCAGGCCCTTTAATTTTTTAATTTTTTATTTTATTTATTTATTTATTTTATTTTTTTTATTTTTTGGCTTCTGGCTTTTGGCTTTTTGAGACAGGACATCCCTGGCTGTCCTAAAACTCAATCTGTAGACCAGGCTGGCCTTGAACTCACAAAGGTCCACCTGCCTCTGCCTCCCAAATGCAGGAACTAAAGGCATGCACCACCACCTGACTTCCTTTAAATTTTTTTATTTTCAAATTCTCTTGCAAAATTGCCTAGTTTGGCCTTCAACTTCTCATCCTGGCGAATTCTCCAGGTAACAGATATTACAGGCTTGTGCTAAGGAGCTTGACTATTGCTGTTTTGTTTTTTTTTTTGTTGTTGTTTTGGTTTTTGGTTTGGTGTTTGTTTGTTTGTTTTGTTTTTTTTTTTAATGTTCTTTGTATATGTTTTTACTATGGTGTACATGCAGAGGTCAGAGAAGAACTTCAGAGATTTTATTCTCCTACCAAGGGATTTTACCCATTGAGCCATCTCACTAGTCTGTTGGTGTTTTAAGTCATCATATGTAGGTAAAATTTCATGCATCAGTAGGTAAGTGATACTTTCTGAGAGGGACGGTGTGATCAGAAGAGACAAGTCACAGCAATACAGTAATGCCAATTCTCCTCAGTAGGGCACCCAATGTTTCTTATTGTGTTATGTTTTTAGTTTTTAGTTTGGTTTGATTTGTTTGTTTCTGAGATAGGGTTTCTCTGTTTTAGCTCTGGCTGTCCTGGAACTCACTCTAGACGCTGTGGCCTCAAACTCACAGAGATTTGCCTGGCTCCACCTCCCGAGTACTGAAATTAAAAGCATGTGTAACCATTGCCTAGCTTTTGTTATTGTTGTTCTGGGTTTCTGTTTTTGTTTTGTTTTGAGATAGTTTGTATTATGCAGCCCTGGGTGAAAGCTATATAGACCAGCCTGACCTTGAACTCACAGGGTATGAGATTCACATGCCTCTGCCTTCCACACCAGGCCTTTTATTTTTAATGGTAGTTTTATAATATTGTTTTTGTGTTCCTCTCATTTTATTTAATTTTATATTACCACTGCTTAAAACAGTGATTGGCATGTGTTTGAAAGTGGTTTTAGGGACTAGAGAGATGCTTTAATGGTCCCCTATCAGTGGACTTGGAAAGGGGCAGGGAGGAGACGAGGGAGGGAGGGTGGGATTAGGGAGGGAATGAGGGATACAGCAGGGATACAGAATTAACAAAATGTAACTAATGAGAAAAATAAAATTTAAAAAAACATAGAAGCTTAAAGGCTTAAGAGCAGAAAGAAAAAAATACACAATATAAAATAATTCAGTAAGAATTGTTTGCAGGTTGAAATAAATTATCTTAAATATATGAGGCTCAATAAAGTATTGAATTTGAAATTAAAAAAAAAAAGTACTTGCTGCTTCGTAGAGGACCTAGATTCAGTTCCTAGCACCCGCATTTAGCTTTAACCATTCTTAACTCCAGTTCCAGGGAGTCAGGTATTTTATTTTGGCCTCCTCAGGCACAGTGCACACATTCACACATGCAATGCACATACGTAGATCCAGGCAAAACACTCATACACATGAAATACAAAATGGCTTTAACCAGGCCTTCTGCAACAGACCTACAGTCCCAGGCACCTGGGAGGCTGAAGCGGGAGAGTCACATTGAAGGCCTACCTGGGCAGCTTAGCCACTATCTCAAGATAAAAGGACTGGGGACGTAGCCCAGTAGTAGCAGATGCTTAGCACGTGTACGGCCCCAGGCTCGACCTAAATTAACTCTACAAAATACCTGGGAGATGGTACAGCAGTGAAGAGGACCTGCGGCTCTTACAGAGACCTGAGTTCAGTTCCCAGCACTCACAGGAATGCTCACAACCATCTGTAACTCTAGTTCCCGGGGATCCAAACCCCTCCTGACCTCCATAGGAACCAGGTGTACACATGGTGCACACATACACATGGAGGCAAAACACTCACACATTAAAAAAAAAAAAAAAAAGGAAGCCATAGTGGCTTATGCCGCTAGTCCCAGATTTTGGGGTACTGGCAGGAACGTTGCTGCAAATTTAAGGAGCAAGACTGCATAATGAGTTATAGGCAAGGCTGGGCTGCAGGGTGAAGCCCTTTGGCAGTGTCTCACCATGTAAATTGTTATGTAGACCAGGAAGGCCTTGAAGTTGCAGAGACCTATCTGCTTCTGTTTCCTGAGTACTGAGATTAAAGGTATGTGTCACGTTATACGCAAGAAAAGACTTTAATGTACTCTAATGAAATGGTCTTTTAAAAACCGACACTCTAACCAGGCTATGGTGGCACACACTTTTAACTGCAGCACTTGAGAGGCAAAGGCAGTCAGACCTCTATAAGTTTGAAGGCAGCCTGATCTACAGAGTGAGTTCCAGGACAGCCAACACTACACAGAGAGAGAGACCCTGTCTCAAAAAAACAAAAAGAAAAAATTTGGCACTCTAGTCAAGTAATACCTATTTTTAAAATTAGTTAATTTATTTGTATGTGTATATGCATTTACTAGCATGTGCGTGTACACATGTGTGCCTGGTGCCCTAGAAAGCCAGAAGAGGGAATCAGATCCCCTGAGACTAGAGTTACAGTTATGAGCTGCTGTATGGGTGCTAGAAATAGAATATGGGGTTTTTGGGAGACCAGCCATTGTTCTTAAGAACTCTACCATTTCTGCAGCTTGCTAAGCAATGTTTATTGATGTTTTTCCAGGGCTTTAAAACAATGAGGGGCTGGAGAGATGGCTCAGAGGTTAAGAGTACTAGCTGAACTTCCTAAAGGTCCTGAGTTCAATTCCCAGCAACCACATGGTGTCTCATAACCATCTATAAGGAGATCTGGTGCCCTCTTCTGGCATGCAGGCACACATGCAGGCAGAATACTGTATAAAAAATAAATCTTAAAAAAAAAGATTCTTAAATTTTATGTGCATGAGTGTTTTGGCTGCATGCCCACAGAGGTCAGGAGGACTTCATATATCTAGAACTGAAGTTACAGATAGTTGTTAGGGGTGTGCAGAGGATTGAACCTGGGGCCCCTCCAAGAGCAGCAAGTGCTCTTTTTTTTTTTTTTGAAGTGTATTTTATTGTTTTTTTTTTCCACAATTTATTTATTATATATTCTGATTGAAGCCCTCTCGCAACTCCTCCTCCCTCCTTCTTTCCCTCTATCCCTTTCCCCTAGACCACTGAAAGGGGGAGTTCTCCTTTGCTATCTGCCCATAGCTTGTCAAGTCTCATCAGGACTGCCTGGATCCTCTTCCTCTGCAGCCTGGCAAGGCTGTATCACCAGGGGCAAGTATCAAAGAGCAGGCAACAGAGTTCATGACAGAGGCAGCCCCTGCTCCCCTTACTTGGTGATCCACATGGAGACTGAGCTGCCAATCAGCCACATCTGAGCAGGGGTTCTAGGTCCTCTCTGTGCATGGTCCTTGGCTGATGCATCAGTCTCTGCAGGACCCCCTGGGCTCAGATTTTTTAGCTTTGTTGGTCTTGTGGGGCTCCATGTCCATCTATTCCTCCCCTTTCTTCCATAAGACTCCCTGCACTCTGCCCAAAGTTTGGCTGTGAGTCTAAGCATCTGCTTCAATCCTCTGTTGGGTGGAGCTTTTCAGAGGACCCTCTATAGTAGGCTCCCATCCTGTTTCCTCTCTTCCACCGCTTCTGGTGTCTCAACAGAGGAATATCAAATGGCAGAGAAACACTTAAAGAAATGTTCAAAAAAAAAAAAAAGGAAGAAAGAAAGAAATGTTCAACATCCTTAGTCATCAGGGAAATGCAAATCAAAACAACTCTGAGACTCCATCTTACACAGATCAGAATGGCTAAGATCAAAAACTCAAGTGACAACACATTCAGGAGAGGATGTGGAGAAAGAGGAACCCTCCTCCATTGCTGGTGGGAGTAGAAACTTGTACAACCACTTTGGAAATCAATCTGCCTCTTTCTCAAACAATTAAGAATAGTGTTTCCTTAAGATCCAGCTATACCACTCCTGGGTATATACCCAAAAGATGTCCCACCATTCAACAAGGATGTTTGCTCAACTATGTTCATAGCAGCTTCATTTGTAATAGCCAGAATCTGGAAACAATCCAGATGTCCCTCAACAGTAGAATGGATGCAGAAATTGTGATACATTTACACAATGAAATACTACTCAGCAATTAAAAACAAGGAAATCATGAAATTTGCAGGCAAATGGATAGAACTAGAAAAGATTATCCTGAGTGAGGTATCCCAGAACCAGAAAGACAGGCATAGTATACACTCACTTATATGTGGGTGTTAGCCGTATTATATAGGATAGCCATACTAAAATCTACAGCTCTAAAGAAGTTAAACACTAAAGAGGACCCTAGGAAGGATGCTTAAATCTCATTCAGAATGGCAGCAAATGTTCTTAGCCACTCAACCATCTCTCCACCTCTTCTCCTCTCCTTTTGTTTGAGAAACATGGTTTTGTAGTCCTGGCCTTTCTGTCCAGATTTGAGCTTGAGTGATCCTCCTGCCTCTGCCTCTAGAGTGCTGGCTTTACAGGCATGGGCCTCTATATGCAGCTTCCAAATCAAATCTTGAAGTTAAATAAAACTAAAAATATTATGTAACACTCAAATCCTCAAAGCTCCTTTTTCTTTAGGGGTGTGTGTGTGTGTGTGTGTGTGTGTGTGTGTGTGTGTGTTGTATTGTATTGTTTGAGAAAATCTCACATAGCACAGATTGGCCTCAAACTAAGCAGCTGTGCTATGCCTGGCCTTGAAACCTGACCCTCCTGCCACCTCTCAAGTTCTGGGATCACAGGAGTCCTCCACTGTGTCCAGTTAAAGCTTAATTCTTTGTGACACTTAAATTTAGCTTCAAATGTAAAAGGATAGAGGGATTTGATTCATTCTCTTGTTTGTTCATTTTTTTCTGTTGCATGGGATTGTACCTAGGCTTTTACCACAGAGCTACATCTCCACTCTTCCCAATATTTTAACAGGAGAGTGAGCGCAGGTGTGATGGTATATGCCTGTAATTCCAGTTTTCTGGAGACTGAGGCAAAAGGATCAGGAGGCCAACACGGGCTATAAAAGATGATCATGTCTTGAACCACAAAACAACAATAATCAATTGCAGGATATTTGATCAGACTGTGAACCTCCAGATGGTGTTGTTAACTGGAAAAAAAAACAAAAACCAGTTTCTAGTTGTGGTGTGGCTCAGCCCTAGCACATACCTTTAATCCAAGAGTTTTCTGCTTGAGTACTGTAAACAGGATTAAGTAAAGTTAACCCTAGGTCAAGAAGCAGAGCAAGCAACCAATTGACATGGATTAAACAGAGAGTAGGAAAACAACAACAACAACAAAACAGTAAGAAAATGAAAAGGGAGAAAATAGGGAAATACACAGGAAGTAGAAGGGAGGAGCATTCAGTTTGAGGTTTTTTGTTTGCTTGGTTGGTTGGTTTGGGTTTTTGTTTTGTTTTGTTTTGTTTTGTTTTGAGACAGCATGGAGAGACAGAATTTCCTTTCTTCTTTTGGGAAGTTGCCTTAGGAGGAAAAGTCAGCTGGGTGCTTTCTCTGTCTTTCTGAGCTAGCAGGGTTTCACCCCAGAATCTGGATCCTGAGTCTTTATTGGTAAAATTGAACAATTGAGATTTTGTTAGAAAATTTGGTGACCCAATGGGTAGCACAGCCACGTGGACAGAGAAATCATACCAGCTGTGGACAAACTGAGAAGCCATCTGATTTGGTGAGTCAACTGGGAAGTCCTCAAGGAGAGAGTTAGGTTGTAAGGCATAAAGAACCTGTATAGTGCTTCTTTAGATGGCTTGAAAATAGAAGCAGAAAATGAAAGGCTAAATGACTTCACTGGAATTGGCTCAATACCAATTATGATTAGTATCATTTTACTATTTCCTATTTTATACTTAATAGCAGTCATAGTGGCTTTCTGTACCCTCTCAAAAACGCCTTCGAGATACAGGAAAAAGAAAAATATGAAAAATGGATTGATAAGATACAAGCCTTAGAAGAAAGATTAGAGAGACTTATAAATAAAAATGAGAAAAATACTCAGACATAGAGGAATTTAGACAAGAACCTACCACACCACTGCATGATAACACTGAAAAGGGACAGCACAAGGTTGTTAGAAAACCAATCTTAGTTTATCCAGCTACTATAAAATACCTACCAGGAGACAATAGGCATCCCCAAAGTTATAAAGAAGTTAAATGGAATCATATAGAATTATTAGATTTGAGGAGATTTAATGGGGCATACGGTATGCATTCACCCTATGTGAAGCAGATATTAAATTCCTGAGCAACTCAGAACAGAATTATCCCCCAAGACTAGAAAGATTTGGTAACAGCAATATTGGAAGTTGGACCTCATTTACAATGGCAAATGTGTGGAAAAAAGATAGGGCCACAGAAGAATGACATAAGGCTGGAGGTATTAATATTTTCAGGATCAGTTGCTAGGTGAAGGACAATATGCTGAGTTAAAAAGCCAGCTTGAATTAGATAATCACACCTGAGCACTATGTTGTTTAGCAGCTTTAAATGATTAGGACAAAGTTGAAGAATCAGGAAAAAGGTTGGAGTTATTTACTAAAATAAAACAAGGCCCCAAAGAAGACTTCACTGAGATTTTGCAAAGATTAACTTTAACCATACATAGAGTAGTATCCATTCAAAAGTCAGAAAAACATTAATCAAATCTTTGGTTTTTGAAAATGCTAATTCAGGATGCAAGAGGGTGAATAGATACAAGATCAACACCAATAGATGAATGAATTAGATTCAGCTGATACTGAATCTCACATTTATGATGCTACTCTGGTAGGAGAAGCAATTTCTTAAAGTTTTAAGAAAAATCTAAGTGTCAGATGTTTTAATTGTGGTAATCAAGGTCATTTGAAAAGGGAATATGAGAAAGACATTCCTAGAAGTAATGTGGTTTTTTTTTTGTTTGTTTGTTTTGTTTTTGTAGAGATAATAAAAAAGATAAGGCCTTGCTTTCTGGAGTATGTAGAAGGTGTGGCAAAAGCAGGCATTGGACTAATGAATGCAGATCAACAAAGGACAGGCAAGGTAACCCTTCGCTGTCAGGAAATGCCCAAGGGGCCTCCTGCAGGACACCAACAACCAATTTGATTCAGTTGTTGCCTGTGTCACTGTTGGAAAAACTCACCAACAGAGCAGGTAAAAGATTTAATGCCTTTTATTAAAAACACTGCTCTGAATGTAATCAAGGACAGAACAGCTTCAGGAGATAAACCAAAAAAAAAAAAAAAACAAAACAAAACAAACAACAACAACAAAACCAGAAGAGACCAAAAAAGCAAGTATTTTAGCAAACTGCTATAAATGATTAGAGACCAAAGCTAAAACTACAAATAAATAGTATTGAAAATGAAAGTTTAATAGGCACAGAAGCAGATATAACAGTAATTCCGCCTACAGCTTGGCATCCAGATTGATCTCTTCAGGAAGCAAATATTTAGCTTCTAGGGATTGGAACTTTATCTCAAGTGAAACTAAGTGCAAGATGGGCCGAGCGTATAGGGCCAGAAGGACAAATAGGTTAATTAAAGCCTTATGTGTCTAATAGCCATGAATTTATGGAGGCCTGATTTGTTGCAGCAATGGAAAAAACAGATTAACCTTCCTCCAATCTCAGAAACAAACCATAAAATAAAGAATGCTCTGAGAAGAACATTAAAAGGTGTTACCAAGAACAGTCACAGGCCATTCAGCTTGTACAAAAACAGAACACAACACCTGTTGGTCTTTCAAATATACCAACTGCAGTCTCTTTAAAATGGCTAACTGACAAACCAGTGTAGGTAGAACAATGGCCTATAACAAAAGAAAAATTATAGGTATTAGAACAGCTGGTACAGTGAAAGAATCAGACTAACTTTGTAACCTATGTTTCTTTTAATTGCCTTATAACTTATATTTGCAAGTTTTAGGCCCATGTTAATTAAAGCCTCTTAGTGCTTCTCCAGAGAGCCGAGGAATGTAAAAGTTCTTGACATTAGCCATCTGTGAGGGCAGAGATAAGGAAGAGAGCAAGTAGAGATCTCTACTAAATGGAGAGAAAATCACCGGCTGGCGTCAGTAAGATGGGCTTTGTTTGGAAACTGGGCCAAATGGCCCCAATCCTTCTCCTGACCTTTGATCCAAAGCCTGTAACCCCCACTCCTCAGAACAGACGTGGGATGAGTTAATCACCCTCCCACATTTAACTGTGGATGGCAGGAAATTCCAAACTGACTTGAAGATCAGATATTTACGACAGGGCTGACTGGACTTAAGGGTGACCAGAACTAACCAATTATTTTAAAAGTTAAACACCTCATCCAATCCTAAATCGCCAAGAAGGCAACCCCAGGAGATTCCCGCCTTGTGTCTTTTAAAAACCTAAGGTCTTTGTCTCCCAGTGCCACTCCTAGCTGACCAGCAGGGGTGACCCCATTGTGCAATGGTCAAGAGGAACCTCTTGCATTTTTGCAACGATGGATGATTAGTTTCCTGAGTTCTCTTCATACCTTCTTATATTTAGGCTCTTGTTGGGCCTAACAACAGGAAACAGCTAAATGCTCTGTACATTGAGGAATCTACCAGCTTATGGAATTCCCCTGTCAGGGTGAAAAAATCAGGATGTTAACAGATTTAAGAGCCATAAATCAGATGATTCACCCAATGGGCTTTTTACAGCCTGGATTCTCATTGCTTTCTTTATTACCTAAGTCATGGCCTTTGATTTAAAAGATTGCTTTTTTTCACAATTCCTTTGCATGAGCACGCTAGGGAAAGGCTTGCTTTCTCACTACCTACTTATATTAATAGTGGTCCAATAAAGAGATATTGGAAAAAAATCTTACCACAAGGAATGTTTAACAGTCCTAACTTGTGCCAATATTTTGTACAACAGCCATTAGAAATAATTGATAAACAGTTTCCTCAATCTAAAATTTATCATTTATGGATGATATCTTGCTGTTTGATTCAGATGCAACTACCTTAAAATATGTTTGATGAAGTAAAATAAATTTTGCCTTGCTGGAGATTACAAATTGCTCCTGAAAAAAATACAAAGGGGGAGATTCTATCAATTATCTAGGATATAAGATAGCTTACAGAAAATTCAACCACAGAAAGTACAAATCAGGAGAGATCAATTACAAACTCTTAATGATTTTCAAAAATTGCTGGGAGATATGAACTGGCTACAGCCCACAATTGGATTAATTACTCAAGAGCTAATGAATTTATTTCAAACCTAAAAGGTGATAAGGACTTTTGAGCCAAGAGCTGTGACACTTTGGTATCATCAGGCTCTGTTATGCCCAAGTTTCCACTGCCACTGGCGGCAGTCTTGTCCTAAAAGAGCTAAATTGTGACGGGCCCAGTGGCATACACATGCAGTCCCAGTGCTCGGGAGACAGATGCAGGAGGATCTCTGTGAGTTTGAGGCCAGCCTGGTCTACAAAATGAGTCCAGAACAGCCAAGGCTACACAGAGAAACCCTGTCTCAAACAAAACAAAACAAAGCTAAACTGTAACACTCTGTGGAGAATCCTTTCCATACCCAGGCCTTGCACACGTGGCCCTCACCCTAATGTGCTCTAGCTGTTCCTAAGAGAAATGGAACCCCTATTCTTCATCCAGAAATTGAGTTCAAGGCTGCTGCCAAAATCCAGGCCCCTGGTGAACAGAGAATGATATTACAACTGAGAATGAGATGATATAGAACTTTATTAACTTTAAAAATTTTAAATGCTAATGAGCAAATAACTACAAGATTATGGAAAAAAAACTGCAGTTTATTTTAAGGTTCTCTTAACTTCAGAATGGAAGGCAGAACGTTTGTTGCTTGAGGTTTTGCCTCTTTTCAACAGGAGAAGAAAATCTGTGGACTTTTTATATATATATATTTATTTTTTTATATTAATGACAGTTTATTTACTTTGTGTCCCAGCTGTAGCCTCCTCCCTCATTCCCTTCCAATCCCATCCTCCCTCCCTCATCTCTTCCTTGCCCCTCTCTAAGTTCACTGATAGGGGAGGCCCTCCTCCCCTTCCATCTGACCCTAGCTTATCAGGTCTCACCAGGGCTGGCTGCAATGTCCTCCTCTGTGGCCTAGCTAGGCTGCTCCTCCCACGGGGAGGGTGTGTGTGTGTGTCAAAGAGCTAGCCATAGAGTTCATGCCCGAGACAGTCCCTGTTCCCCTTACTAGGGTAGTCGCTTGGATACTGAGCTGCCATGGGCTACGTCTGAGCAGGGGTTCTAGGTTATATCCATGCATGGTCCCTGGTTGGAGAATCAGTCTCAGAGAAGACCCCTGTGCCCAGATATATTTGTTCCTTGTGGAGCTCCTGTTCTCTCCAGGTCTTATTAATGCTCTCTTCATTCATATGATTCCCTGCACTCTGCCCAAAGTTTGGTTATGAGTCTCAGCATCTGCAAAGAAGGACAACTTTTTTTTTTTTAAAGATTTGTTTGTTTTTTTGTTTGTTTATTATGTAGGCTGTGTTCTACCTTCATGTATACCTGCAGGCCAGAAGAGGGCACCAGATTTCATTATAGATGGTTATGAGCCACCATGTGGTTGCTGGGAATTGAACTCAGGACCTTGGAAGAGCAGCCAGTGCTCTTAGCCTCTGAGCTATCTCTCCATGAAGATTAGATTTGACCAGGGGAGACCTCCTGAAGATCTAGGTTGCAGAAATGAAGGAAGAAACCAACAGAAACAATTGAACAGGTAAGATGAATGTTGATCCCCCTACAGGAGAATATCTAAGAGTGGCTGAGACATGAGAACATGTTTCTGCATAGCCAATAAATCTTGTTGGTTATAGAATCATCAGGACTTATCATGCCATCCTTTCATATAGCATGGAAATTTATATTACTGTTTGGTTATACAGTCCAAACTAACTTTTTCTTTTCAGAGCTGAGGACTGAACCCATGGCCTTGTGCTTGCTAGGAAAGTGCTCTACCACTGAGCTAAATCCCCAACCCCCCAAACTAACTTCTAAAGAAGAACAGATGCTTTTCACCTGCTCAAAGAGCAAAGAATCATCTTTAGCAGAAATGTGCACACTGCACATATCATACATGTGTTAATGTAAAGTTTATATGTTTATAGAGCAAAAGGACCAGACACCAAAAATACAAGACAAGTAGCTCAGGTGATTCAGTCTCACAGACTGTAAATAGCTGTTTCCTCAAGATCTGCATCTAGAAAAACTTCTATATGCTAGCTAGATTGTCCAGCATCACAGACTGTGCCAGCCAGGCCTTCAGGCAAGCCCTGCACTTACTACCTCTGTACCATAGGCTACCTCTGTGCAGGGGTTCCAGGCTATCTCCATGAGTGGTCCTTGGCTGGAGGATCAGTTTCAGAAAAGATCCCTGTGTCCAGACTTTTAGGATCTGTCGCTGTCCTTGTGGAGCTCCTGTCCTCTCCAGGTCTTACTATCTCCCACTTCTTTCATAAGATTCCCCGACTCATACCCAGTTTTCTTAGAGGCCCCAAAAGAGAACGTTACCACAGACAACAGGAAGCAATCTTATGAGAACAGTGCCCCATTCCCAAGAAGTTGGGTGGATGGTTTTTGTTCATCTGGTGGATGACTGGTGTTTGTCTTTGTTTAAGGCAGGATGATTGCAAGTTGTTAATGGTCGGGGAGGAAATGAAGTAAAGGAAGTTAGGTTCAGGGGTCTCTTTTTCTTTTTCTTTCCTCTGTCTTTCTTTCTCTCCTATCTAGTGGTACAGGGGAAAGAGGGAAGAACAGATGAGAAGAAAAAATGGGGGATATAGGAATGGTAGGATTAAAGGGTAGAATATTGAATCTACTTTTAAACTAGAAAGTATCATACTCATAGTAGATCTGTTGTTATAAAAAAAAAAAAAAAGAAAGAAAAGAAAAATCCCAATCAATTTTACCAAATGAAGACTCAGGAATCAGATACTGGGGTGAAAACCTGCTAACTTAGAGAGGCAGAGAAAGCCCCCAGCTGACCTTCCTACTCAGCTCATGTTCCAGAAGGAAAAAGCCAAAAGTTCAAGGCAAAAGCCCCAAAAGCCAAAAGGCCAAAACCCAAAAACCAAAAGCTTGCTAGCTCAGCTGACAGCCCAGGAGGAAAAGGCCTGCTAACTCATCTAACAGCATAAGAGGAAAAAGCCAAAAGTGCCTTCTTATTCTCCATGCTGTCTTTAATACTCTTCACTCAAAGTCCCTCCTTTTTACTTAATCCTGCTCAGCTGGTTTCTTGCTACACCTCTTGACCTTCCGCTTAACTTTTTTAAATACTGTGTCAGGTCCTGGAAGCACCCCATTCAACTTCAAAGAAGATGATGGGCATCAAAGAACCTCCATAGTGGAGTTTGCTTCAATTGTGGCAAGCTAGCCACTGGGCAAGAAACTGCCCTTGCCTCAACTGCAGACATCATACAGTCCAAACTGGACAAAGTGGACCCAGGGAAGTTGACTGCCAAACTTTGCCAAGACAAGGTAAGCAATCCTTCACAATTCCTGCTTCATAGAAAAGTCTGTCATATACTGGGCAGGAAGGGCAAAGATAATGCCCCAACATTACTGAGGAATCTTGGGTGACTATCCAGGCAGACATCTGTCCCTGTCATTTTTATAGTTTTGGAAGTTAGATGTCCTGTCTGCTTAGGGACTATTTTTTCCTTTTTAGAACTCTAATTGGGTTGAAGACTAGGTAATTATATTCTCACAATTAAGCTTAAGTTGTTTAGGATTTAAAATAAAGTTTTTATATCTAAGTAGATGTTTTTAGGTTGAGTAATGCAACCTATGATAAAAAAATATATATTTTACTAAACTCTTCACCAAGATAGAATAGAGTACTTTCTCCATGATTGCCAAATATAATTGGACTAGACACTGTGAATGTAATTCTAACCTGATAGTTTTCATAATTATTCTTATTGTATATAGTTGATGATTATAAAATAAAGAGCTTTTTTTGGACTAAAAGATGGAGATATTGTGGGATAGTTTTGTGCACTGTGTATTCAGATGCTGATTTCTGTGCCCAGAGATCTGGTTGCAGTCTGGATGTGGGCATTTTCATTACTATGGAAGAACCTTCTGTCTCAATGTTGTGTAAAGTCAGGCAGTGGTGGATCATGGCTTTAATCCCAGCACCCTGGAGTCAGAGGTGGACAGATCTCTATGAGTTCAAGGCCAGCCTGGTCTACACAGTGAGTTCTGGGACAGCCAGGGCTACACAGTGAAATCCTGTCTCAACAAACAAAACAGAAAGAATGCTGTGTAAAAATTGTTCTTTGTCATTTCTGATTGGCTAATAAAGAGCTGCCAACAGCTGGGCAGAAGAAGAGAGTAGAGTTGAGGTGGGACTTCCAATCCCTGTTAGGGGTCCCAGATGGAGGAGAGAGATGAGAGGTCACAGCAAGGAAGTTGCCATGAAGGAATTGCCATGAGGACAAAGATGGAGCAGGAGCAGCCAAGGTGAGACTAAATGGCAGATAATGGGGTATGTGGCTGGGAGATTTTCCAGACCAGCATAGATAGCTGTCTGCCCACCTTAGCACTTGAAGCCTATTAATAAATTTAATAGGTCTTCATGTCATTATTTGCGAGGTAGAATGGGCATAATAAAGCTCGTACTATATAATTTTACAGAGTTCAAGGACAGCCTTGGCTACAGGGTGAGTTCTAGGTCAGCCAGGGCTACACAAAAGAACCCTGTCTTGAAAAACCAGAAGTAAAAGAAGGAAGGAAAAATAAAGAAAGGGAAAAAAAGATATGAGCTGTCAGTTACTGTCCAGTAACATGCTGCCCTACTTGTTGATCTTTGTTGACCTATGCAGATCTATCTGCAAGGGCTGGGACTTGAGGACTTTAAAGAATGGATGAATTACAGTCTAATGCTACAGACAGCTTACTTCACTTTCAGCGTACTTTTATACATGACTGTAACAGAGAAAGCAATGATCCAGAGAAGGTTTTTTGAGTAAAAACAAACAAACAAAACCAAAACAAAACAAAAAAACCCACATGATCAGAAAAAGCATGTAAATAAACATCAGTAAGCATATACTAAATATTAACAAAGCAGCTCTTTCCCCGAACTTTCTCAGGACAGACCAGTTTAAACACAATTGCCTGGCATGCACTAAAGGTTTTATCTGGGAAAGCATGCAATCAAGGCAGAAGGTCATATCCAGATTCAGGGCACACTGAGGACAGCATTCAGTATCCCCTTTCACCAGATTTGCTTCTCTAGCTATGTTCCAACATCCAACAAGAATAAACATGTCTTAAAATTGAATGCATATATTTACTGCAAGAGGCATGAAATATGTCCAAGAACAAGTCAGGGAACAAAATGCACTTGAGGTAAAAGGTCCTCTGGCTTTGTCCTGGACCCTTTCTCACAGTTCCCCAAGGCATTGTTCACCAAGCATCATTCATCATTCTTTGGGCCACATTCTGACAATACTCCCTGCCATGATGATTGTGGACTCTGCTGTGATTGTTTAAATGAAAATGGCCCTGATAGGTTTACAGGGAGTGGCACTGTTTGCAAAGATTAGGAGGTGTGGCCTTGTTGGAGTAGGTGTGGCCCTGTTGGGGAAAGTGTGTCACTGGGGGTGGATGTTGAGTTTTCAGAAGCCCAAGCCGGGCCCAGTGGCTCTCTCTCTTTCTCTGCCTATGGATCTTGATGTACAACTCTAGGCTACTATGTCTGCCTGTGTGTTGCCATGAGGATGATGGACTAAACCTCTGAAACTGTAAGCGAGCTCCAACTAAATGTTTTCTTATGAGAGTTGTCATGGTCATGATGTCTCTTCACAATAGAACACTGACACACTAACCCTGGGAACTAAAAGCCCCAAATAAATTGTTTTCTATGAGCTGCCTCAGTCATGATGTCATGGAGGCCCTGTGTTTCCTTCTTCAGTCCCTGTAACCTCATGCACCTTGCTTAGTTGATTCAGAGAGCCTTGTTTTCCTGGTGTCCTCCATTCCCTCCTCTTACAACCTTTCTATCTCCTCTTCATTGTTTTTTTCCTGGTCTCAGGGGGGAGGGGCGGGGGGAAGGGATTTGGTAGCACCCTCCCATTTAGATTCTCTCTCTGCATTTTTGGCTATGGGTGTGGGGCATGTCCTGGAGGCTTTGCATGTGTGTGAGGGGCTGAGGGCAGCAGAGTCAAAATGAGTCACCCAGGAAGCGGTCTCCAGAGACCAGCCAGCATTGGGGTGCAGATCTAGTTTAATGCAGAAGTTCACTGACATGTATTCCTACATCATCCAGTCAGCTAAGGACACTTTACGCTATCATCCAATGAGCCCAATTGGCGAATGGTGTGCAACCTACATCCTGTGAGGAACAGCATATCCCAGCAGTGTGTCTGTGGACAAGGGGCAGGAAGCAGGCAAATGTTCTGTGCTCAGTACCATTTTGTGGGTCTCCAGTGTGCTGGGACACCATTATATGTTGTCCAGTATACTAGAGCTCAGGTTCTGCTCCAACAGCTGCAGAAGCCATTTGTGCTTCTCATGTTCCCTGTATCTTAGAGGTACCATCTGGACAGAGACTGCTCCCTCATATGAGTCTTTGCTTCCATTCCCATCTGCTATCAAAGGAAGCCTCACTGATGATGACTAGATAAGACACTGATCTACAAGTACAACAGAATATCATTAGCAATCATCTTATTGATACTATTTTTTCTTTATTTAGGCCAGTAGTTTTGGGTTTACCCTACGTCTCTGGGCTATCTAGTCTCTGGTTCTTGGTTAGCAGAGTACCTTACCACACCAAAGAGAATAGAATGTAAGGGTGAAGAAGGCTTGTTATAGACACCAGCTTGACTTCTCCATGTTCAATGAGTTGTGTGAGTGTTGTCTTCAGCAATGATCCCCCCCACCATTGTCACTTTGCAGAGAGCAACCCTTTATCTTAGCTACAGCCTGTCTTGTTTGGGGATTTCCATGGGACTCCTTGGCCATCAACTCAATTGAATGAAAACCAAGTCCCACCACTGGAAGCCTTGCCTGGCTAGAAGAGATGGCCTGTTGAGACTCCATATTCCCCATTACTTGAAGTACTCATGTAGTGGAAATTCTGGTGTCTTTAAAAACTCGGTTGTGCTATATAAACATGTTTTTGTTTTAATTCCAGGTGTGGGATATGGGGCTGCTGTAGATTGTTCCACAACAGTAGACTATTTGTCTCGTGTAGGCTCTGAGAAGAACATGATCTTCAGCTGCAGATAGTTTAATTCTGAGGACTCTTGAAAGAGAATAAATGCCAGAGCCGGGGGTGAGGGTGGGGTCCTGAGAAAGAAGAAGAATGCTTCCCCGTATGCTACTGGTTGCTGTTGTGGTTTGATGAGAAGTTGCAGATATCCTGAAATGAAGATTGGACTTGCCCCAAGGAAGCCTGTGACCCTAACCAGCTGGAAGTAGCTATAGATAAGTACAGCCCCTACCCCAACCTTCTTTCTCTCCTACCTAGTATTGAGGGCTGGAAGGGATTGAGGTGGAGAAGGGAGAAAGAGATAATAAGAAACCCCCCAAATAAAATAGACTAAAAAGTACATCAACAGAAAAATGTAAAGATTGCAATTGAAAGTAGGGAGGGGTTTACTCTGTTGGTCATAACTGCAATGACTACTGTGATGGCTTTTTTAAGTAACGTTTTAACCCCTAAATTCCTACCGTTGGTCTTAAGGGAGCTGAAATGAAGCTTCTCAATTTTTTTTTTAAATGCAGGAAAAGTCTGTCTATATAATTAAAATTGTCTCTTGGGGTGGCTTACTGTGATTCACTGTCTCAGTGGCTCCTGGGTTGTTCCTTGCTTTGGGCTCAAAGCTCCTGTGGCTCCAAAGTTGCTCCTGAAGTCTCCCAAGTCTCTCTAGGTGTCCAGCTGAACTGGAAGACATGATGTTTCCCCCGGAGATGATCCCAGGTGAAATTTTTCTCTGCAGCTTTCTGTCAGATGTCTCCTGTCCTCTGTGACCTTTCTGTCAGATGTCCTTTGCTTTCTGCAATGTTGGTGTGAAAGATCCCCGGAGGGTATCTTCCGTCAGAGAGACCCCCTCCCAAAGATCAACGAGCCCAGGCGTTCGGATGCAAACAGCAAGAGGCTTTATTTTGATACACGGGTACCCGGGGCGATAAGTCTTTCGGGAGACTTCTGCGCCCCCCAGGTAGGAAGCTGGGGTTTTTATAGGGTTTTAGAGCAGAAGCACTGAGACAGAAGCGAGAGGGCATGGTTACAGGGGGCTGATTGGTACATTTTCATGAGACCACGATTTGCGTCAAAGTTTGGCAGGGGCACCAAGATTCCAGGAGCTGGGTGGTCAAGGGGGTTATGATGACCCCCTGACGTGGCCCGCCACCTGTTATTTTGTCTTTCCCTATCTCGGTTGGAGCAGTCTCTGACAGATGTCTCATGAGGGTGGTCATAACAAGTTGTTTTTAGCTCAATTGGGGCGGCCTGACCACAAATATCCCAAGTGGGTGACACAGCTGGGTGTTTTCAGTAATTTTCCAGTTTCTCATCTGGCCTTCAGAGTTTTACAAAACAGTGGTGTCTCACAAAATGGCGTTAGCTATGTTTAACTCAGGGTGAAGCTGGATCTTTCAGGTGAGCTTTTTTATTCTCCAGTCACATTGAGTTTTGTGTTTTCCTTCTAACCATGTTGAGCGCCAGATATAAAAGTAACTTTTATTTGCCTCACTTAATTGTCATCTCAGAGGCTTATTGCCTCCATCTGCTAACCTAGGCCTAGTCCTGGAAGCTTCTAGCCTCCACACAATCTAGTCTAGGCCTAGAATGTTTTGAGCCTCTAAGACTTAATACTAAAAAAGCTCACCCTTTCTATTTTTTTTCTGAACACTGGCTGGCTGGTTCAATTCAGCTGTTCTGGTTCCTCTCCAAGTTTCTCACTGAGAGAAGCCTCAAACTAACTCTAGCAATATGTTTTAATCTTCTGGCTTCTTCTCATTCTCTGGCTCATTCTGTCTTTACCTGTGTCTAGCTTGTTCTTTCTTCAAACTGCCTCTGTAAAACACTCCCAGAATAACTGCCTCTGGATTCCATGAACTGAACTGCCAAGAACTCAACTCCACTACACTGCCTTTCAACTCACTGACTCAACTGAACTGCCTGAGCAGAACTGACTAGAACTCAGAGATCTGCATGCCTCTGTCTCCCGAGAGCTGGGATTAGAGGTGTGTGCCACCATGCATGGACCTAAGCTTTTCCAGGGTGGCCTTGAATTCAGAGATCTGCTTGCCTCTGTCTCCTGGAATTAAAGATGTGTCTTTATTCCATCCAGATCACACAGACCTACGAGGTCTTTGCATGAGATCTCCTGTCAGAGCAGCCAAATGAATTAAAATTCCTTTACACTTCTTAGGTCCATTTGTTTGGAAAACCTTTTTCCAACCATTTACCCTAAGGTAATGTCTATCTTTGATGTCAAGATAGATGTGTTTCTTGGATGCAGCAAAAGGATAGATCTTGTTTTCACATCCATTGTTAGTCTGTGTCTTGTTTTTTTTTTTAAGACAGGGTTTCTCTGTGTAGCCTTGGCTATCTTTAAACTCACTTTGTTAACCAGGCTGGTCTTGAACTCACAAAGGTGCTCTTGCCTCTGCCTCCTGAGTGTTGGGATTAAAGATATGTGCCACCACTGCCAGGCTAGTCAGTGTCTTTTTATTGGGGAATTGAGATCATTGATATAGAGAGATATCAGTGATGAATAATAGTTGATTCCTGTTATTTCATTGTTGTTGTTGTTGGTAGTGGTGGTTATGCCTTGTGTATCTGTGTGTATTTTCTTTTCTTTGATTTTGGTGGTCTGGGACTATTTATTTCCTGTGCTTACATGGGTGTGTATAACCTCCTTGGGTTGGAGTTTTCTTTATAGTACCTTGTGTAGAGCCAGTTTGTAGCTAGATATTGTTTAAATTTAAATTTATCATATCTTATTTCTTCCATTCATTATGTTTGAGATTTTTGCTATGTTTAGAAGTCCATTGTAGTGAGAATTTTGGTTTCTAAAAAAAACCCAGTTATGTTATGTTATGTTGTGTTGTGTTGTGTTATGTTATGTTATGTTATGTTATGTTATGTTATGTTATGTTATGTTATGTGAATATGTTTTTGTTTTAATCCCAGGTGTGGGATATGGGGCTACTTCAGATTGTCCATAGCCGCTAACTATGATTCGTGCTATAGGAGGATCATGACTTTTGCTAGCTACAGATAGTTTATATTTGCAATTCTGGGGACTCTTGAGAGAGTATAAATTCAAAATCCTCCTGGAGGGCCTGAGGAAGATGCTGTTCCCCCTGCTGCTGCTGGTTTCTGTTGCTGCTTTTGCTATCCCTTGATTGCTGTTTGCTGAATTGCTGATTGTTGGTTGGAGATATTCTGAAGATGAAGATTGGACTGGCCCCAAGGAACTTGATACCCCAAATCAGCAGGAAGTAGTCTAAAGAGGTCTACTACCTCTTTCCCGTTTAACCTTCTGTAGAAATCTAATACAACATCAGTTTTCTTTCACCCCAAATTTTTTTAGCTTCCAAAAAAATTGACACAAAGAGACTATGATTTATTATAAGCCTAAAGCACTAGAGCTGGGCAGATATCAACTCTCTAAGCTATGTAGCTATCTCTCAGCTACACAACCTAAGTAACTTGCAATAAGTCATCCTTTCCGGGCAGGATCTGCTCAATCAGGCCATGTCCTCTTTCTTCATCTTCTCTTCCTCCTCCATCATCTGCCCCTTCTCCCTGTCATGGTCCTTTCTTGACCCCCAACCTCAGTTCCTCCCCCTTCTCTTCTGCCAAGTCACAGGCTTCAGCATTTTTAGTAAATAATCAGCTTTAAATTAGGTAGGGTAAGGTTTACTTAACAAAGACAGGTGTATGTGAGACTGTACTCCTCTGGGCAACAGGCAGATCTTGAGAGCCAGTAATTAGCATTAGAATACCTAGCACCAAACCACCCCCTAACACCTTCTTTCTTGCCTTCCTAGTGTTGGGGGGCTAGAAGGGATTGGGGTGGTGTTGGTATAATGTTCTTATGGAATGTATACAATTTACCCTTGTTCATTCAAATGCTGATTTCTCTACCCCACTATCTGGTTTCAATCTGGACTTGCTTATTCTAAGCATCACCTGTCTCAAGTTTGTGTAAACATGCCACCGTTTGTTCTCTGTAATTGTCAATTAAACAACCAGCTAGTGCTATACAATGGAGAGAATAGGGTAGGACATCCTGGTCTGGAGGGGAGGAAAAGGAAGCAAGTGGGAGGAGAGAAGAGATAGGCAGAAGAGATCTTGGAACCACAAGGAGAGATGACCCGGACCTAAGATATGACCAAAATAAAGTATAATGGGTGAAATCTGATTGGTAGGAAACAATGTGGGCTTGGAGGTTTAGGATGGAGTTTCTATTGCCCAGCATTGTGTTCTAGGTTAATTAAATAAGTCCTACTCTCTGTGTGATGATTAGGGTATACAGCTAATTTAGGAATAACCACTGCTTAACTAAAAAATAAATCACTAATAAATATTAATAATCCACAACAGGGTGGAGAATGGTGGTAGATATAAGAATCCAATAAAGTAGCCAAAAAGTATGGCTACAGACTGTACTGGCGTCTGTGGTCCTGGAGTCTGCAGCACATCTGTCCAGGTTTTTCTGTTTTTTGTAGTCTCCATTGAGAAGTCAGGTAATCCAAATAGGTCTACCTTTGTATGTTACTTGGTCTTTTCCCTTTGCAACTTTTAATATTCTTTCTTTGTTCTGAATGTTTAGTATTTTGATTACTATGTGGCAAGGGGACTTTATTTTCTGGTCCAGTCTACTCGGTGTTCTGTATGCTTCTTATACCTTAATGGGCATCTTTATTTTTAGGTTAGGCAAATTTTCTTTTATGATTTTGTTGAAAATATTTTCTGGGCCTTTGAGCTGGAATTCTCTTTCCTCCATTCCTATTATTCCTAGATTTGATCTTTTCATAGTTTCTCAGATTTCCTGGATGTTTTGTGTCAGGAGTTTTTTAGATTTAACATTTTTTTCTATTAGATCTTCAATGTCTGATATTTTCTCTTCCATCTCTTATATTCTGTTGGTGAAGCTTACATCTGTAGTTCTTCAAATTCCTAAAATTTTCATTTCTAGAATTCTCTCCGTTTGTGTTTTCTTTATTCATTCTGTTTCCATTCCAGTTTTATTCATTTCCTTCAACTTACCCCTTTTCTTATTTAAGGGATTTATTAATTTTCTCCAATTTTTTTTTTCTGAATCTCATTGAGAGATTTATTTATTTCCTCTTTAAGGACCTCTATCATCTTCACGTCGTGGGTTTTAAGGTCTTTTTCTTGTGTTTCATTTATGTTGGAATATTCATGGACTATTGGGGTAGATAGCTGGGTTCTAGCAAAGACATATTGCCTTGGATGTTATTGATTATGTTTTTTATGTGGGCATCTAGGCAGTTGGGTTTCGGGTGATTAAAGGTCTAAGTGCTGATTTTGGGGGATTTTCTTTTTTGGGTGGATATGTAGTTCTTGGTTTCTGTTTTCTCTCTGGATTTTCAGAGAGTGTGATGGCTGTGTGTCACTTTTTTTTTTCCTGGCCTGCTTAGGTGGTGTGTTTACAGGGAATGCCTGCTGGTGTTGGAGGCTGGGATATTGGGATGAGTTGGAGGAGAAGTCTTTGTGATCTCTTGAGAATAGGGTCAGAGAGGACAGGAAGATGATAGCAGCTTCCTGCCATGGGCTGGGGATGAGACTTGGGAGATTGGATCTCAGGAACAGTAGGAGAGGTGTGGTTGTGCCTTCAGTCTACTTGTTGGCCTGGAAGGAGCACCCTTGGGTTGGCAGGAGGTGCCTGCTTTAGTTGGGATCTGGAACAAAGCAAAAATTGAGAGGAAGGTTAGAAGGGGACTATCTGTGGGATCTACTGGAGATGGAATCAGGAGGCGCGAAGGCTACCAGGGGTGTCCTGCTGCAGAGGATGAAACTGGGGGGTTGAATTTGGGGGAGCAGGGAGAGAAAAGAAAGTCTGCAGGCAGCCCATTTGATTTTCTGGCAGGCATGGCCTATTCTACACATTTCTGAACTTCCATTAGTGTGTAATTATTGCTTTCATACTCTGTGAAACGCAGAAGAGAACTGCTGAACATAAACAATCTTTATTACAAATGAAGAAGCATTTAATAATTTGTTCAAAATCTTGGTAATCAACATAGGCATGAGAATCAGGTTTTCTTTAAATTTTTATTTATTTAATTTTGTTTTTTCAAGACAGGTTTTCTCTGGGCTGGGGCTGGCGACCAAGCGTCTGGCGGAACCAGGATCTCTTCCGAGGTTTAGCCGGGTGAGTTAAAGCTGATTGAATCCCCCACCGTGGGGTATCTTCTCACCTGGGAAACACAATCACTTGTGTTTTATGGCCGCGAGTTCTGATTGCTGGTCACTGTGCCGATCCTGCTGTGCTGCTGCTCAGAATGAGAGTCCTCCCGGCACTGCCATCTTGCCCGGCCAAGACAGGTTTTCTCTATGTAGCCTTGGCTGTCCTGGACTCACTTTGTAGACCAGGCTGGCCTTGAACTCACATTGATCTGCCTGCCTCTGCCTCAAGTGCTGGGATCACAGGCATGTGCCACCGTGCCCATCATGTTGGATTTTTTTTTTTTTTTTTTAATTTATGTGTGTGTGGATGTTCTGGACAGTTTTTATGCCAACTTCACATAAGCTAGTGTCATTTGAGAGGAAGGAACCTCAGTTGAGAAAAATGCAGATGGGCTGCTGTAGGGTATTTTCTTATAGTGACTGATGTGGGTGGGGCTATCCCTGGGCTGGTGGTCCTGGGTTCTATAAAAAACAGCCTGAGCAAGCCATGAGGTGCAAGCCAGTAAGCAGCACCCCTTCATGGCCACTGCATCAGCTCCTGGTTTCACCCCAGTTTGAGTTCCTGCCTTGACTTCTCTCAGTGGATTATAATTCAGGATGTTTAAGCCAAATAAACCCTTCCTTCCCCATTTTGGTCACTGTGTTCTTTACAGCAATAATAATCTTAAGACAGTAAGACCTGGAGAGAATAGGAGCTCCACAAGGACCAAATATATCAGGGCACAGGGCTCTTTTATGAGACTGTTTCTCCAACCAAGGACCATGCATAGATATAACCTAGAATCCCTACTCGGATATAGCCCATGGTAGCTCACTATCCAAGTGGGTACCCTAGTAAGGGGAATAGGAACTATTTCTGACATGAACTCAATGACTCGCTCTTCGACCCCTCTCCCCTGAGAGAGGTAGAGCCTTGCTAGGCTACAGAAGAGGACATTGTAGCCAGTCCTGAAGAGACCTTATAAGCTAGGGTCAGATGGAAGGGGAGGAGGTCTTTCCCTATCAGTGGACTTGGGAAGGGGCAGGGAGGAGATGAGGGAGAGATGGTGGGAGTGGGAGGGAATGAGGGATGGAGCTACAGCTGGGATACAAAGTAAATAACCTGTGATTAATATAAAAAATAATTATTATAAAAATAATCTTAAGACAGTGTGTATTGGGGTGTGTGTTAGTATGTGTACTGGCATGTTTGTGCTATACAGGCCAGAAGAGGTCATTAGACCCCCTGGAGCTGAAGTTACAGGTTCTTGTGAGCCACCCTGTGGGTGGAGGGAGTCTGTTAAAGCACTTTTAACTACTGAGCTATCTCTTTAGACTGATGCATGATTAAGATAATTTTTACTCTCTCTCTTCTCTCCTTTCCTCTCTTCCTCCTCCTTCTCCCCACACCTCTCTTCTTTAATTGCTGAGATTGGTTCCTAGGCTTTTTGCTTTCTGGGCCAGCACTGACTGCACCACTGAGCTGTACCTTCATCCTTGACTTTGTTCTTTTTATTTCTCCCCCCTTTCCCTCAACTGACTCTGAGATCATAATCTGTAGACTGACAGGAATGTAAATGTGAAGGTTATGAAGTAGAAACATTTCAGCCAGCTCTGAAGAGCAAGGTTCTTTCTGTGAGAAAGATCAGGGTTGACATCACCATGCAAACTTGTTGGACCTTTCAAAGGGAATGAATTGGATCTATTGTCTTAAGAGTCTTGTGTAGCCCAGAGTGGCCTTGCACTCCTGATCCTCCTGCCTATAGCACATGCTCCAGAACTTAACATTTACGATACGTTTCTTTCTTTTTTCTCTTTCTGTCTTTAAGTGAGCTGGGATCGTTTAGCAAACTTAGAATTAAGAGAGCATTAAGATGATCTCATCTGTAAGTAATTGCTGTCTGCACTCAGGGGAAGAACCACACAATCTGAAAATTTTAAACTTACTCCACAGAGTGAAATGGAATTGTCTAAAGATGGAAGTCATACCTAGCCCTCCACTTTCCTACAGATCTGCCCTCCTAACTTTGGTGGAGACAGTATTTAAGTATTATTTATCCGGAGTTCTCAGTGTTTAGTGTAAGCACCTAATGGTAAGAATTTGTGATTTCTGGGCTAAAAATGCTTCTTGTTTTTCTAGAGGACCTGGGTTTGGTTCCTAGCATCCATAGCAAGCAGCTCACAACCACTTGTAGCTCTAGCTCCAGAGGACCTGACACACTCTTTGGCCTCCAGCTGAATGCACGTGCATGTCATACACACTGTTCTAGTCTGCTTTTCTGTTACTATGACAAAGCAATGACCAACACTAACTCAGGATGGGAAAGGATTTGTTTCACATTGCACTTCCTGGTAACAATTCATCAACGAGGAAGGGCAGGGCAGGAACTTAAAGTGGGAACCTGCAGGTGAGAACTGAAGCAGAGGCCATGGAAGGACCATGCTTACTGGCCTGCTCCCCCTGGTCTGCTCAGCTTCTAAAACTTCTCAGACAGTGCCAGACCACCTGCCCAGGGCGGTACTACCCAAATCAGGCATTAATAAAGACAGTGGTCCACAGATATGCCCACAGGCCAATCTGATGGAGGCAATTCCTTAGTTGAGTGTGTTGTTATTGCTGCTGTCTTTTTTTAAAGATTGGGTCTCACAGATTACCCGTGCTGGCTTCCAACTCTCTTTGCAGTGTAATGCCAGGTTCATAGGACCCTCAGAGAGACCACCAGAGAGAGACGACTCGATGCAGTAGCAAGAGAGCTTTATTACGAGTGATCAAACTTGGGACCCAAGTCTCACTGATGAAACAGTAGAGAAGCGGGACCCCGAGCTCTGAGTAAACAGGATTTTTAAAGGGAAAGTCTGTGGTCAGGGGATTTCCATTACAACAAGCGGGGGGGAGGGGGGGCACATGTTTCTAGGATAGCAAACGGGGGGGGGGGGCATATGCTTGACATTACAGGATTAGGTAAAAGTTAAAGGGGCAAGGTGACCTTTTCTGAATCACAATTACCCAAGGCATATGCCTCTCTGAGGCACAATGGCCTAAGACATAGGATCACAATGGGTAAAGCATATAATCACAATGGCTATTTTTCTAAACTATATCTGAAACATTGGGGAGGATTTTCCCACCCAATTCTCAATGATTATTGCCAGGGAGTTTATCTCTATTTTCTATGAAGCATTTATTCTGTTATATTTCCTAGAGTTTGTTGCTAGGAGAGTTAACTTTGTTTTCTGCTAAGTGCACATTCTGTGATTTCCTGGTACCTGTATTCAAATCCCAGTCAAGATGGCTCTTTATTTCAAAATGGAGTTATACTCAGGCTAACTTAAACTCTTCAGTAGACCAGGGATACTTTGAACTCACAGAGATCAGCCTGCATCTAACTCCTGGCCACTATGCCCAGCCAGCTCCTGTGTTTGAACACTTGGTCTTCAGCTTGAGATGGTATTTGGAGGTTGTGTAACCCTGTGGCTCAGCTGTGAGAAGTGGGTCACTATGGGTCAGCCTGGACATGATACCAACTTCTGGCTCCAGCTAAAGACCTCTGCTTCCAACCTGTCCTGATGTGAGGAGCCACACACCTCATGGCCTCCCCAGTGCCTCCTCCTGTATGAACTGTATCTCATGGTACTGTAAGCCAAAACACGCCTTTCTTCTCTGAAACAAACAATCTGGTAAAAGTGCTGTGGTTTCTTTTTATTTGAGGGAGGATTGAGAAAAGACCGAAGTGTTGCTCTGTATCTCTGCCAGGCCTGGAACTAAGTAGCCCATGCTAGTTTTGAATTCTAAACGAGTCTTTTAATTTTTTCTTGCTTATTTTCTCTGAATAAGCTTTTTACCTGCATGTGCCCAACGTGTTGCATCACCTGGAACTCCCTAAACTGGATTATAGATATGAACCTCTACCTGGCCAGGCACACCCAGAATCCCCACAATCAAGACAAAGGTAGGCAGATCTGAGTTCAAGGACAGCCAGAGACAGCTCCTAGTCTCCAAAAAAGAAAACACAAAACCAAATAACAACCAAAGCAAGAAAACAAAACAACCCACCACGCATATATATATGATATAAAATTAATAACACTCAACAATGACTATTCATTTCCTCCTGCTTCCGACGTGGGAAACTCGAGCAAATTTTAACTCTTTCTAATGTACAATAGCAGATGTGCACTTCCTATCTCATGACGGGCAATTAAAAGACTCGGTGGTATTTTTTTTTTTTTTTATCTAGGGAAAGCAACCTGTCATTGAAAGTGTCCTTGGCTTTTAAGCGAGAGGATCACAGAAACAACGTTTATCAGTGTCTCCTGCCTTGCCACTTAACCGTCCCAGCCAACCTGATTCCAGATTGGGCAATTCCATGAAGATTCTGTGAAATTTTCCCAAACTGTGTGAGATGTTCTGTCCTTAACTTCCGGGGTGGTTTCGGAGAATTACGCTCCGGTAGCTATTTACTCTCGCTCGGCTTTACTGAGATGGTCACTCTTGTGCAAACTGCCCTTCCAGTGTGTAGACAGCCGAAGGACAAATTCCACAGGTGACGCAAGCGCGGATGACCCTCGCCACAGACCTCGGAAGCGGCTCTCGACCCCAGCTTCCGCTCGCACCTTTTTTGACGGCCTCGGCTGTTCCCCCCCCCGTGCGCTCCTCCCGCCGCCCGGGCGCCTGTTCGGCGCTCTTCCCGTCGTGCCCCGCGCGGGCGGCGGCTGTTCCGCTGGCTGCCGCCCCTCCCCGCAGCCGCGACGCAGAGCGCCGCCGCGCCCCGCCCCCGCGCTGCCGCCGGCCCCCACATCCGGGTACCGACGCCAGCCGCCCAGACTCTGGCACTATGGTCATGGCGGAGGGGACGGCAGTGCTGAGGCGGAACAGGCCGGGCACGAAGGCGCAGGTATTCGTCTCCGCGGCTTTCCCGGCGAGGAGCTCGCGGGGCCCCGCCGAGGCGCTCCTGCTGGCGGGAGCCCGCCCGGGAGAGGCCTGGCCAGGGCGGGCGGCTGGGGGCCGGGGCCGTGGTGGCTGGCCTGCGCTTCCGGAGCCGCGGCCCCGGGGGCAGCCGAGCCGGCGGCGGCCGCC